>NC_060177.1:90023472-90070972 GCF_021184085.1 Oncorhynchus gorbuscha
CCCAACGTTGTCTCTGATAACCTGTTCCATATCCAGTGGTCCCTCATCAGCTTCCAGCAGAGGAGGTGAGAGAAACAAGGCTGTTCTTCACAGTACACCTTTTCTGTGACAAGTATTGGCCCAGAGATTTTCTTGGGTAGCCTAGTGGTTAGAGTGTAGGGGCGGCAGGTAGCCTAGTGGTTAGAGTGTAGGGGCGGCAGGTAGCCTAGTGGTTAGAGTGTAGGGGCGGCAGGGTAGCCTAGTGGTTAGAGTGTAGGGGCGGCAGGGTAGCCTAGTGGTTAGAGTGTAGGGGCGGCAAGTAGCCTAGTGGTTAGAGTGTAGGGGCGGCAGGTAGCCTAGTGGTTAGAGTGTAGGGGCGGCAGGTAGCCTAGTGGTTAGAGTGTAGAGGCGGCAGCGTAGCCTAGTGGTTAGAGTGTAGGGGCGGCAGGTAGCATAGTGGTTAGAGTGTAGGGGCGGCAGGTAGCCTAGTGGTTAGAGTGTAGGGGCGGCAGGTAGCCTAGTGGTTAGAGTGTAGAGGCGGCAGGTAGCCTAGTGGTTAGTGTGTAGGGGCGGCAGGTAGCCTAGTGGTTAGAGTGTAGGGGCGGCAGGTAGCCTAGTGGTTAGAGTGTAGGGGCGGCAGCGTAGCCTAGTGGTTAGAGTGTAGAGGCGGCAGCGTAGCCTAGAGGTTAGAGCGTTGGATTAGTAACCAGCAGGTAGCCTAGTGGTTAGAGTGTTGGAGTAGTAACCAGCAGGTAGCCTAGTGGTTAGAGTGTTGGACTAGTAACCAGCAGGTAGCCTAGTTGTTAGTGTTGGACTAGTAACCAGCAGGTAGCCTAGTGGTTAGAGCGTTGGACTAGTAACCAGCAGGTAGCCTAGTGGTTAGAGCGTTGGACTAGTAACCAGCAGGTAGCCTAGTGGTTAGAGCGTTGGATTAGTAACCAGCAGGTAGCCTAGTGGTTAGAGCGTTGGACTAGTAACCAGCAGGTAGCCTAGTGGTTAGAGCGTTGGACTAGTAACCAGCAGGTAGCCTAGTGGTTAGAGCGTTGGACTAGTAACCAGCAGGTAGCCTAGTGGTTAGAGCGTTGGACTAGTAACCAGCAGGTAGCCTAGTGGTTAGAGCGTTGGACTAGTAACCAGCAGGTAGCCTAGTGGTTAGAGCGTTGGACTAGTAACCAGCAGGTAGCCTAGTGGTTAGAGCGTTGGACTAGTAACCAGCAGGTAGCCTAGTGGTTAGAGCGTTGGACTAGTAACCAGCAGGTAGCCTAGTGGTTAGAGCGTTGGACTAGTAACCAGCAGGTAGCCTAGTGGTTAGAGCGTTGGACTAGTAACCAGCAGGTAGCCTAGTGGTTAGAGCGTTGGACTAGTAACCAGCAGGTAGCCTAGTGGTTAGAGCGTTGGACTAGTAACCAGCAGGTAGCCTAGTGGTTAGAGCGTTGGACTAGTAACCAGCAGGTAGCCTAGTGGTTAGAGCGTTGGACTAGTAACCAGCAGGTAGCCTAGTGGTTAGAGCGTTGGACTAGTAACCAGCAGGTAGCCTAGTGGTTAGAGCGTTGGACTAGTAACCAGCAGGTAGCCTAGTGGTTAGAGCGTTGGACTAGTAACCAGCAGGTAGCCTAGTGGTTAGATCGTTGGACTAGTAACCAGCAGGTAGCCTAGTGGTTAGCGCGTTGGACTCTTAACCAGCAGGTAGCCTAGTGGTTAGAGCGTTGGACTAGTAACCAGCAGGTAGCCTAGTGGTTAGAGCGTTGGACTAGTAACCAGCAGGTAGCCTAGTGGTTAGAGCGTTGGACTAGTAACCAGCAGGTAGCCTAGTGGTTAGAGCGTTGGACTAGTAACCAGCAGGTAGCCTAGTGGTTAGAGCGTTGGACTAGTAACCAGCAGGTAGCCTAGTGGTTAGAGCGTTGGACTAGTAACCAGCAGGTAGCCTAGTGGTTAGAGCGTACATAGAATGTATGCACACATGACTGTAAGTCGCTTTGGATAAAAGCGTCTGCTAAATGGCATATATTATTATTATTATTAACCAGCAGGTAGCCTAGTGGTTAGAGCGTTGGACTAGTAACCAGCAGGTAGCCTAGTGGTTAGAGCGTTGGACTAGTAACCAGCAGGTAGCCTAGTGGTTAGAGCGTTGGACTAGTAACCAGCAGGTAGCCTAGTGGTTAGAGCGTTGGACTAGTAACCAGCAGGTAGCCTAGTGGTTAGAGCGTTGGACTAGTAACCGTAAAGGTTGCATGATCGAATCCCCGAGCTGACAAGGTACAAATCTGTTGTTCTGCCCCCTGAACAAGGCAGTTAACCCCACTGTTCCTAGACCGTCATTGAAAATAATAATTTATTCTTAATTGACTTGCCTCGTTAAGTAAAAAATAAATGGGTTTTCTGGATCTGGACGCTGTTTTACACAATTCTCTGCTCTCACTGGCCACAAAGTCCATTTCAGATATTATACTGTATACTGTATCTCTCAAAAAACAGTATGTTTAGGTGACTGAGGCCCTCTGTTCCCATACAGCTACAATGTGAGTGAGAAGGCTGGCACGGTGTCAGTCACAGTGAAGAGGACGGGCAACCTGAACCAGTATGCCATCGTGCTGTGTCGTACGGAACAGGCCAGTGCCACCTCCACCTCCAGCGTGGGATCTCGTCCCGGGCAGCAGGACTACGTGGAGTACGCTGGACAGGTACGGGCAACACTGGCATCGCCACCTTGGCATTGATTTATTAAAACAAACAACACTACACTGGCATTGCCACCTTGGCATTGTTTTATTAAAACGGGCAACACTACACTGGCATCGCCACCTTGGCATTGTTTTATTCAAACGGGCAACACTACACTGGCATCGCCACCTTGGCATTGTTTTATTAAAACGGGCAACACTACACTGGCATCGCCACCTTGGCATTGTTTTATTAAACGGGCAACACTACACTGGCATCGCCACCTTGGCATTGTTTTATTAAAACGGGCAACACTACACTGGCATCGCCACCTTGGCATTGTTTTATTAAAACGGGCAACACTACACTGGCATCGCCACCTTGGCATTGTTTTATTAAAACGGGCAACACTACACTGGCATCGCCACCTTGGCATTGTTTTATTAAAACGGGCAACACTACACTGGCATTGTTTTATTAAAACGGACAACACTACACTGGCATTGTTTTATTAAAACGGGCAACACTACACTGGCATTGTTTTATTAAAACGGGCAACACTACACTGGCATCGCCACCTTGGCATTGTTTTATTAAAAGTACTGGGCGTTATTATACAATATAAAAACACAACATGTTTTACAGGATAAATGAGACCATTAGACATTTCATGTATATCCTGTGTTTCTAAGAAATGTCCAAAAAACGTGTCTCTCTCTCTCTCTCTGTCTCTCTGTCTCTCTGTCTCTCTGTCTCTCTCTCTCTCTCTCTCTCTCTCTCTCTCTCTCTCTCTCTCTCTCTCTCTCTCTCTCTCTCTCTGTCTCTCTCTGTCTCTCTGTCTCTCTCTCTCTGTCTCTCTCTCTCTCTGTCTCTCTCTGTCTCTCTCTGTCTCTCTCTCCCTCTCTGTCTCTCTCTCTCTCTCTCTCTCTCTCTCTCTCTCTCTCTCTGTCTCTCTCTGTCTCTCTCTCTCTCGCTCTCTCTTGCTCTCTTTCTCTCTGTCTCTCTCTCTCTCTCTGTCTCTCTGTCTCTCTCTCTCTCTCTCTCTCTCTCTCTCTCTCTCTCTCTCTCTCTCTCTCTCTCTCTCTCTCTCTCTCTCTCTCTCTGTCTCTCTCTCTCTCTCTCTGTCTCTCTGTCTGTCTCTCTCTCTCTGTCTCTCTCTCTCTCTCTCTCTCTCTCTCTCTCTCTCTCTCTCTCTCTCTCTCTCTCTCTCTCTCTCTCTCTCTCTCTCTCTCTGTCCCCCCCCCCTCTCTCTCTCTCTGTCTCTCTGTCTCTCTGTCTCTCTCTCTGTCTCTCTCTCTCTCTCTCTCTCTCTCTCTCTCTCTCTCTCTCTCTCTCTCTCTCTCTCTCTCTCTCTCTCTCTCTCTCTCTGCATGCTGGGAGTGATTGGTGCATGCTGGGAATTGTTTGAGTGAAGGAGTGCGTGTGTTGTGGAGAGTTAGGTATTCACAACTTTCTTTCGGTTTGCTATTTCTTGGTGGCATTTTGTTTTGGTGCATGATTAACGTTCTTATTATTTTTGTGTGGTAGAATTAAGTATTTTGTTTTGCGTATCAAAACTACCCTGATTTTGGCGGGGATGGCAGCCCGAATGGGGATGCCGTCCCTGTCACTTCGGCACGGCTTTAGGTGTGTTACTGAAGCTGCTGTCACGGTGGAGGAGTTTCTGGTCGCCGTAGGAGAGAAGGTAGGATATGAGAATATTGCTTATGCATCTCGGATGAATAAAGCTGTGGTGGTATTTCTTAAAGAAGAGTGTCTGGTAGATCGTATGGTTGAGTATGGTGTACTTCTTAAAGGAATGTTTATTCAAGTTACGCCGCTTTTTTCCCCGTCAACAAGGGTAACGATTTCAAATGTACCACCGTTTTATTCCAAATGAGCTATTGGAGCGCGAGTTATTGCGCTTTGGGAAGTTCGCCAGTTCAATGAAGGTTGTCCCGTTGGGTTGCAAACACCCAGCGTTGAAACAGGTAATGTCATTTCGGCGACAGGTGTTTATGTTTTTGGACTCACCGGAGCAGACTTTAGAGTTATCGTTTAAAATCAAGTATGACAATAGATTGTATATGGTTTATGCTAGTACGGGTAATCAACGGTGTTTTGAGTGTGGAGAGTTTGGTCATAAGTGACATGCTTGCCCGAAAAGGGAGAAGGCAGAGGGAGAGGCACAGGTGGTTATCGTAATGCCTGGGCCCGCTGATGTAGGGAGAGGTGAGCTGACAGCGGTAGAGCAGCCACAAGCACCTGTTGCTGAGGAACAAGTTATCCTTGTTGAGGGCACGGGGTTGCAACCTGTATTAGAAGGTAATGTTATGCTGCAGAAAAATATTGTTGTAGAAGGTAAGGATGTATCTGAAGAGCCAGTTCCTCAGACTGGTGAGCAGGTGCCCAGTATGAGTGCTGGGGTAAAGGAGGGGGTTCATGTGGAGCTAGGCTCCCAGGGAGTGGAGGAGATGCCCACTACGAGTGCTGGGGTTCATGTTGAGCTAGGCTCCCAGGTAGTGGAGGAGTTGTCCATTATGAGTAATGAGGTACAAGAGGGTTTTCATGTGGAGCTCAGTTCCCAGGTAGTGGAGGAGATTCCCACTATGAGTGCTGGGGTTCATGTGGAGCTAGGCTCCCAGTTAATGGAGGAGATGCCCACTATGAGTAGTGATGTTCAGGTGGGGCTAGGCTCCCAGTTAATGGAGGAGATGCCCACTATGAGTAGTGATGTTCAGGTGGGGCTAGTCTCCCAGGTAGTGGAGGAGATGCTTGGTACGAGTGATGAGGTGCAAGTGGGGAGTGTTGAAAGGGATGTGGTAGAGGGGAGTCAGTTGTCTGTGGTCTCAGCTGAGGAGGATCAAGAGAAGGATATGGATGTCGCTTTGGAAATGACAGCTGATGGTGAGGACTCAGTTTATGATCTAGAGGAGGTAAATGAGTTTCTGGATCAGACTTTTGGGAAATCTGTCAAATTGGCAGATTATTTTGATGTTGATAAGTTTGTGAGGTCTGCTGTGATGTTGCAAAAGACGGTGGGGTTAGACCAGCTGAGTGAGAAGAAGCGGTTTCGCTTGAGGAAATTTATTACTGCTGTTGCAGCAGCAAAAGGTGGTGGGAAACGTGCTCAGGTTAAGAGAAGAAAAAAGAATAATGATGATGATCATGCTTCATAGGGTGTCTTTTTTCTCTTTGGTTTCTCTGTGGGCTCTTCTGCTTTTCTCTTCTCTTTTCTATATGGAAGTACTAAAGGTAGGTTCTCTTAATATGAATGGGGGAAGGGACAGGAATAAGAGGGCTTGGGTATTAGAAGTAATAAAACAGAAAAGGCTTAATGTAGTTTTTCTACAGGAGACACATAGTGATGAGGAAAATGAGGTTGACTGGGGTATGTGGTGGGAGGGGCAGCATGTACTCAGTCATGGTACTAATTTCAGTACTGGGGTGGCCATCTTGTTTTCCTCAGGCTTAGGGGTGACTGTGGTATCTACAACAGAGATTGTCAAGGGTCGGGTTTTATTGGTCAAGGTGGATGTTATGGGCTTTTTGTTTGTTTTGTTGAATGTTTATGCTCCTAATGAGGGTACAGAACGTATTGCTGTTTTTGATCAAATAAAGGAAACCTTAAGACAGTGTGATCAAGAGGGGTGTATGGTTTTAGGGGTGACTGGAATTGTACAGTGGATTTTACTGTTGATCGCACCGCTGAAGAACCTCACCTGCGGTCAGCCACTTGCCTGTCTGGCCTATTAAATGAGTTTGAACTTTCTGATGTGTGGAGAGTAAGGAATGCCAAAGTTAGGCAGTACACATGGCTAAAAATTAATGAAGGTTGTGTCAGTGCAGCAAGGTTAGACAGGTTGTATGTATCTGAGCAATACTGTAGTAGGGTGGGAAAGTGTGTCATTACTCCTGTGGGTTTCTCTGATCATCATATTGTTTCTGTTGATATTCACTTGTCCTGTCCACGAAGGTCATCACCTTACTGGTATTTTAATGTTAAATTGTTACATGATGTCATGTTTTGCGACAGGTTTGTGTTGTTTTGGGAAAAATGGAGGGTTATAAAGGGAATTTTGAGTCCTTGAGACAATGGTGGGAGGTTGGGAAGGCCCAAATACGAGTATTTTGTCAACAGTATACGGCTCTGTCTCAAATTGTAGTTAAAGAGACTATCAAGGCCCTTGAACAGGACATCAACTCTATTGAATTGAAGCTGCTCACTCAGAACGACCCTGGACTAGTCATGAACTTACAGGACAAGAGACATGAACTAAGGTCGTTTCTGCATGAAAGAGTGAAGGGTGCCTTGATTAGGTCTCGTTTCGCTTCCCTCAAGGATATGGATGCTCCTAGTGCTTTTTTTTTTAACCTAGGACAGTCGACGTTTCAACGTAAACAGATGGTCTGCCTTCGTCTCCCTGATGGGAAAGTGACTACGGATGATATTGAAATGCGTCAACATGCCGTGGATTTTTACTCGGCCCTCTATAAGGCGGAGGATTGTGACTCTCTGTGTACTGAACAGTTGTTAAATGGTCTTCCTCAATTGGGACCTGAGCAGAGAGTCGCATTGGATGCTGATATTACACTGCAGGAGCTGTCCACAGCAGTTATGCAGCTCTCATCAGGCCGAGCCCCTGGTATCGATGGTTTACCATCTGAGTTCTATAAGCACTTTTGGGGGTCTATTGGGGAGGATTTTTATGGAGTGCTGTGTGAATCTTTTCATGAGGGTTCTCTTCCTGTATCCTGTCAACGTGCGGTGCTTTCATTGTTGCCAAAAAAGGGGGATTTGGCTCTCATAAAAAATTGGAGACCTGTTGCTTTGCTGTGTGCAGAATACAAAATTGTTTCTAAATGTCTCTCAAACAGGTTGAAAGAGTATCTGGGATTGTTGATCCACAAGGACCAGTCCTACTGTGTACCTGATCGCTCTATTGTTGACAATTTGTTTATAATAAGAGATGTTTTAGATATTTGTAAACTGTCTGATGTAAATGTGGGTTTACTTTCGTTAGATCAGGAGAAGGCTTTTGATCGTGTGGACCATCAGTACCTGTTTAAAACAATGAAAGCCTTTGGGTTTGGGGATGTTTTTCTGTCTTGGGTGAATTTACTGTATGCTGGAGCCTCGTGTATGGTGAAGGTGGGTGGTGGTTTAAGTTGCCCCATCCCTGTCCAAAGGGGCATCAGGCAGGGATGCCTACACATTGATGAGGAGAGCGGGCTGTTTGGGCTTAGACAAGCATCTTTTCCTCTTAAAGCTGGAGGGGGGTGATTTGACTGGCCTGACTCCATTTTATGAGTCTGTTATGCAGGCTTGGAGAGTCTTTGTTAAGTCCCGTAAGGCCGGCACGCCACCAGGGATGTGGCTTTTTGAAGAGCCTCTTTTTCATAACACTGCCATCCAGTCCTGTGTTCTGGGTTCAGCCAGCCTGCGTTCATGCCTGTTAGGCGTGGGGTGCACCAAGCTGGGTCATCTGATGCGGAGCAGGAGCAGATCGTTGGAGGAGCTGGGAGAAAGAGCGGGGATCCGATCATCTCGCCTACTGAAGAAGGTCGTCGATGAGGTCTGCGACTCGTTGCCAGTGCTTCATCTGAAGTATGTGACTGACACTTCCAATTCTGATCGGTGGAAGGAGGGTCTGGATTATGTTTTCCCTGCACTGATTGTTAGTGCTGCGATAGGGGCATTTGAAGAGGATGTGGGGATGCTGCTTTCCTTCGATACCCCGGAGCTGGGGAGTTCAAGGAGGTGGGAAAGAAGGCCATGTACAGAACATGTGTCAAGGTGTCCCATGCCTCTTCCCTGGAAGGGGTCAAATCAACGAGGTGGGCGGATGTGCTTGGTCCAGGTGCCTCTCCAAAAGGCTGTTGGCGATCATTATATAAACTGCCTATTGATAAGAGGACAGCTGACCTCCAATGGAGGATAATACATGGAGCTATAGCCACTAACATGCATCTGGTACACCTGGATCCTACTGTTGGGGAGGGGTGTCCATTCTGTGCTGAGTCTGAATCTCTGGCACATCTGTTTTTACTGTGTCCCAGGTTGGTTGGGATGATTCAACTGATCACTGATTGGTTCTCAACGTTGGGAGAGGTTTTCTCTTCCCAACTGTATATATTTGGGCCAAAGTACAGGTTCAGTCAAAAGGGTGTAGTTGTGTTGCTTAATTTTGTGTTAGGGGCAGCAAAATTAGTGATATGGAAGACCAGAAAGAACAGCATTCGGGGACAGGGGTCTGTGGATGTGGTGGGAATGCTGGAGGGCATGTTGGCAGCGAGACTAAGGGTTGAGTTTGCATATTATAAACTTGTCAACAATATCGATCTGTTTTTGAGTATATGGGGTATTCAGAGGCTGTTGTGTTTAGTTACTGTGGAGGAGGAATTGGAGTTGTGTTTTTAATTGATGTGTAACTGTGGTTTTGTATGAGTATTTATTGTGTGGTGGGCCCCCAGACCCAATAAAGAGTATTTAAAACTCAAACTCTCTCTCTCTCTCTCTCTCTCTCTCTCTCTCTCCCTCTCTCTCTCTCTCTCTCCAGGTCCAGTTTGACGAGCGGGAGGACACCAAGGTGTGTACCATAGTGATCCAGGACGACAAGGTGTTTGAAGGTGTGGAGAGTTTCCAGGTGGAGCTGAGCATGCCCGTCTACGCCCTCCTGGGTCAGGTGACTCGCGCCAGCGTCAACATCAACGACACCGAAGACGAACCCACGCTGCAGTTTGACAAGAAGATCTACCACGTCAACGAGAGTACCGGCTTCATACACGCCCCCATAGAGAGGAAAGGTATCAACCCTAAACATAACAAACTAGCATGTACACAACCTTAACTCTGCCATGTCAACCATTACCGGGTTCATACACGCCCCTATAGAGAGGAAAGGTATCAACCCTAAACATAACAAACTAGCATGTACATAACCTTAACTCTGCCATGTCAACCAGTACCGGGTTCATACACGCCCCTATAGAGAGGAAAGGCAAGGAGGATAGTAACATTAAATCTACAGTACCAGTCAAAAATTTAGACACACCTACTCATTCGTGAGTTTTTCTTAATTTTTTACTATTTTCTACATTGTAGAATAATAGTGTGAAGACATCAAAACTATGAAATAACACATATGGAATCATGTAGTAACCAAAAAAGTGTTGAACAAATGTTCTGATTGTTCTAAGTAGCCACCCTTTGCCTTGATGATGCTTTGCACACTCTTGGCATTCTCTCAACGAGCTTCACATGGAATGCTTTTCCAACAGTCTTGAAGGAGTTCACACATATGCTGACCACTTGTTGGCTGGCTTGTGTCGGGTCGGGTGATTGTGGAGGCCAGGTCATCTGATGCACCACTCCATCACTCTCCTTCTTGGTCAAATAGCCCTTGCACAGTCTAGAGGTGTGTTGGGTCATTGTCCTGTTGAAAAATAAATGATAGTCCCACTAAGCGCAAACCAGATGGGATAGCGTATCGCTGCAGAATGCTGTGGTAGCCATGCTGGTTAAGCTGCCTTGAATTCGAAATAAATCACCAGCAAAGCACCCCACATCGTCGCACCTCCTCCTCCATGCTTCACGGTGGGAACCAGACATGCAGAGATCATCCGTTGACCTACATCAAATTGACCAAAAATCTTATCCAGGAAGTCCAAAAAGAAAATTCTGGGACCCCAAGGTTTAAGGATTCTAGGATCCTGTCAGGGGGGGGGTCCACAATAATTATCTTGAGCACCCCAAAATCTGAAATGTAATTTTAAAAACATGTATATTAAACAATGGCACATTTTTAATTGAGGAAGTGATTGAATTGAACATTTTATTGACCCCATCAACCCTGTTTAGGAAGGCAAGCTTAATCTATTCTTCTCCTCTATTCTCTCCCCTTCCTCTGCTCCACTCTTCCTCATCTCTCTTCTTCTCTCCTCCTCCCCTCTCCTGCCTCCTTTAACCCCCCCCCCCCCCCCCCTCTCCCTGTTCTCTCCCTCCAGGTGACACCAGCAGTACGGTCTCGGCTCTCTGTTACACGGTCCCTAAGTCAGCAAAGGGAAGCAGTCCACACGGCCTGGAGTCTGGGTCTGACTATAAGAGTCGAGGTATGACTGGTGACAGCAGGGTCATCTTCAGCCCCGGCGTCTCCATGTCCACCTGCGACGTCAAGCTCATCGACGACAGCGAATACGAACTCTCAGAGGAGTTTGAGCTCCACCTATCGGACGCCTCGGATAACGCCCGCATGGGTGATGTTAAAGTGGCAAAGGTGGTCATTGACGGGCCAAATGATGCTTCGACGGTATCCCTGGGCAACGCTACGTTTACGTTCAGCGAGGACGCTGGTGAGAGATTATAAGGGGTTATATAGGCTCCCAACAAGTTATGATATAAGCCGTTATTAAGCAGTCTACCTGCAGTAAAGTGTTACTGAGGAAGTTATATCCGTGGTGACTTTACAATCTACGACCTCAAATGTTGGGTTATGCTATAGAGCGGGGATGGACAACTCCATTCCTCGGGGGACTGGAGGGGTGTCACACTTTTGCCCATCACTAGCAAACACGGCTGATTCAGGTGTGTTAGCTGGGGCAAAAGTGTGACACCAATCAGGCCCCCGAGGAATGGAGTTGTCCATCCCCGTGCCAGAGTAAAAGGGCTTTATTAAGTTCATAAGGTATTTCTAAGTTATATTCTTCAAGAATCAATAGATGTATTTCACTGCATGCATTAACCATTGGAGAACAGGAAGTATCCCTAACCTCTGACCTCTAACCCCGTAACGTCTGACTTTTGACTTCCAGGCACCATAGAGATTCCGGTGTTGCGGCAGGGGAGTGACCTGTCGTCAGTGACCTCTGTGTGGTGTGCCACACGCCCCTCTGATCCCCCCTCTGCCACCCCCGGGGTCGACTACATACCCTCCTCCAGGAAGGTGGAGTTCAAAGCTGGCAAGACTATGGAGGTACATTTTTGTATTTACCTTTCTTTTAACAGGAAGTACCATTGAGGCCAAGGTCTCTTTAACAGGAAGTACCATTGAGGCCAAGGTCTCTTTAACAGGAAGTCCCTTTCAGACCAAGGTCTCTTTAACAGGAAGTACCATTGAGGCCAAGGTCTCTTTAACAGGAAGTACCATTGAGGCCAAGGTCTCTTTAACAGGAAGTACCATTGAGGCCAAGGTCTCTTTAACAGGAAGTACCATTGAGGCCAAGGTCTCTTTAACAGGAAGTACCATTGAGGCCAAGGTCTCTTTAACAGGAAGTACCATTGAGGCCAAGGTCTCTTTAACAGGAAGTACCATTGAGGCCAAGGTCTCTTTAACAGGAAGTACCATTGAGGCCAAGGTCTCTTTAATAGGAAGTACCATTGAGGCCAAGGTCTCTTCAACAGGAAGTACCATTGAGGCCAAGGTCTCTTTAACAGGAAGTACCATTGAGGCCAAGGTCTCTTTAACAGGAAGTACCATTGAGGCCAAGGTCTCTTTAACAGGAAGTACCATTGAGGCCAAGGTGTCTTTAACAGGAAGTACCATTGAGGCCAAGGTCTCTTTAACAGGAAGTACCATTGAGGCCAAGGTCTCTTTAACAGGAAGTACCATTGAGGCCAAGGTCTCTTTAACAGGAAGTACCATTGAGGCCAAGGTCTCTTCAACAGGAAGTACCATTGAGGCCAAGGTCTCTTTAACAGGAAGTCCCTTTCAGACCAAGGTCTCTTTAACAGGAAGTACCATTGAGGCCACAGCCTACTTTCTGGTAACGAATGCAGTGATGTGTAGTGAACCTGTCACCTGTAATAAAACTATGTTGCTATGGTAATAGACCGCAGAGTCTATCATTGACTCAATAGCAGTCCCCTGTGTTATATTGACCAGTTTAATGATACATTTTATGAAATGTCAGATTAGCATTTTCAAGAGCAGTTATAATTCAAAGCATTTAATCTTCATAGATGTGTTGACATTAGATACAATGTCATTGATATAATACATTTCCTAA
This sequence comes from Oncorhynchus gorbuscha, assembly GCF_021184085.1. Lineage (NCBI taxonomy): Eukaryota > Metazoa > Chordata > Actinopteri > Salmoniformes > Salmonidae > Oncorhynchus > Oncorhynchus gorbuscha. The sequence continues at coordinate 90,036,097 of NC_060177.1, forward strand.
AATATCTTCCTCTTGTGTTGCTTTTTGTATTGAGAGTAGGAATTTAGTGTCATGGTCCGTCTCTTTCCCCTATCACTCTTCTCTCTCTCTTCTTTCTCTTCTCTTTCTCTTCTCTTCTCTTTCTCTTCTCTTTCTCTTCTCTCTCTCTCTCTCTCTCTCTCTCTCTCTCTCTCTCTCTCTCTCTCTCTCTCTCTCTCTCTCTCTCTCTCTCTCTCTCTCTCTCTCTCTCTCTCTCTCTCTCTCTCTCTCAGACGTGCAGTCTGACCATCATGGATGACATTCAGAACCCGGCCATTGAGGGGGCAGAGGCTTTTGTAGTGTTCCTCTCCTCCCCTCAGGGGGCGGTGCTCCTCGAACCCTTCGAAGCCTCCGTGGTCATCACTGATACCTTGGATCGTACGTGTAGCAATACCTACACACACACACACACACACACACACACACACACACACACACACACACACACACACACACACACACACACACACACACACACACACACACACACACACACACACACACACACACACACACACACACACACACACACACCTGTCTTCTAGGGCAGGGTTTCCAAACTCTAAATAATCAAGCTTGATGATGAGTTGGTTGATTGAGTCAGCTCTGTAGTGCTTGGGGGGGGGACTGAGTTTTGGAAAACAGACAACTCCATCGGTCCTTCTGTAGCTCAGTTGGTAGAGCATGGCGCTTGTAATGCCAGGTTAGTGGGTTCAATCCCCGGGACCACCCATACGTAGAATTTATGCACACATGACTGTAAGTCGCTTTGGATAAAAGCGTCTGCTAAATGGCATATATTATAATATATATTTATATATATTGAAATTGTAGTTTCATCGTACAGCACTTCCTCAATCATAATCCCTACGCATTTACCCCACAATGCCATCCTCCCAGTACCCAGCATGCAGTTCGAGAAGACGGCGTACAAGGTGAAGGAGAAGGAGGGCGTGCTGAACATCCCCGTCGTTCGAACGGGAGACCTGACGGTCAAGTCGTCTGTCCGCTGCTTCACTCGCACCATGTCTGCCATGGTGATGGACGACTTCGAGGAGAGGAGGAACGCAGACGACTCACGTATCTCCTTCCTCCAGGGAGAGAAGGTAGGTTCTTTATCAGGCCCACACAGATTCTTCAGTTGTAATAGTTGGTACATATAGCACTCTGTCCAATGGGATAAAAACACAACCTTCTGTATCAAGCACTCCTAGACTAATAATGTTGGCTTTGATGTTATGATGATGATGATGTTATGATGATGATGATTATTTTATGATGATGATATTATGATGATGATGATGATGACGATTTTATGATGATGATGATGATGGTCTAGGTAAAAAACTGCACGGTGCACATCAATGACGACTCTGTGTTCGAGCCAGAGGAGGAGTTCCAGGTGCATCTTGGGACGCCGCTGGGGGACCACTGGAGCGGGGCCATGGTGGGAGTTAGTGACATTGTCACGGTAACCATCACTAACGACGAGGACGGTAAGCAACACACAGACTTCACTGATCTCTGTGCTTTTCTTTTTTAATAGCGAGTTGCACTCGGTCACTAGTGAAAGTCAACACACCCATTACAGTCTTCACAGTTTGCTGCTTTAAAATTATCTCTAAAAAAAAGCATTCAACTCAAAAAAATACACAAAAAATCTACACAACCTACTACACATCTTCAAGGTGGAAACAAATATATAGACCATTTTCCAAATGAATAACAACAACAAAACAACAACAGTAGATGTCTTGATTGTAGCTGTCTTCACACCCCAGAGTTAACACTTGGTGGAAGCACCTTTGGCAGCCATTATGGATCAGCATGTAGCCTAGTGGTTAGAGTGGGCAGCCATTATGGATCAGCATGTAGCCTAGTGGTTAGAGTGGGCAGCCATTATGGATCAGCATGTAGCCTAGTGGTTAGAGTGGGGCCATTATGGATCAGCCATTATGGATCAGCATGTAGCCTAGTGGTTAGAGTGGGCAGCCATTATGGATCAGCATGTAGCCTAGTGGTTAGAGTGGGCAGCCATTATGGATCAGCATGTAGCCTAGTGGTTAGAGTGGGCAGCCATTATGGATCAGCATGTAGCCTAGTGGTTAGAGTGGGCAGCCATTATGGATCAGCATGTAGCCTAGTGGTTAGAGTGGGCAGCCATTATGGATCAGCATGTAGCCTAGTGGTTAGAGTGGGCAGCCATTATGGATCAGCATGTAGCCTAGTGGTTAGAGTGGGCAGCCATTATGGATCAGCATGTAGCCTAGTGGTTAGAGTGGGCAGCCATTATGGATCAGCATGTAGCCTAGTGGTTAGAGTGGGCAGCCATTATGGATCAGCATGTAGCCTAGTGGTTAGAGTGGGCAGCCATTATGGATCAGCATGTAGCCTAGTGGTTAGAGTGGGCAGCCATTATGGATCAGCATGTAGCCTAGTGGTTAGAGTGGGCAGCCATTATGGATCAGCATGTAGCCTAGTGGTTAGAGTGGGCAGCCATTATGGATCAGCATGTAGCCTAGTGGTTAGAGTGGGCAGCCATTATGGATCAACATGTAGCCTAGTGGTTAGAGTGGGCAGCCATTATGGATCAGCATGTAGCCTAGTGGTTAGAGTGGGCAGCCATTATGGAGCAGCATGTAGCCTAGTGGTCAGAGTGGGCAGCCATTATGGAGCAGCATGTAGCCTAGTGGTTTGAGTGTTGGGCAGCCATTATGGATCAGCATGTAGCCTAGTGGTCAGAGTGGGCAGCCATTATGGAGCAGCATGTAGCCTAGTGGTCAGAGTGGGCAGCCATTATGGATCAGCATGTAGCCTAGTGGTTTGAGCGTTGGGCAGCCATTATGGATCAGCATGTAGCCTAGTGGTTTGAGCGTTGGGCAGCCATTATGGATCAACATGTAGCCTAGTGGTCAGAGTGGGCAGCCATTATGGAGCAGCATGTAGCCTAGTGGTTTGAGCGTTGGGCAGCCATTATGGAGCAGCATGTAGCCTAGTGGTTAGAGTGGGCAGCCATTATGGATCAGCATGTAGCCTAGTGGTTAGAGTGGGCAGCCATTATGGAGCAGCATGTAGCCTAGTGGTCAGAGTGGGCAGCCATTATGGAGCAGCATGTAGCCTAGTGGTTTGAGCGTTGGGCAGCCATTATGGATCAGCATGTAGCCTAGTGGTTTGAGCGTTGGGCAGCCATTATGGATCAACATGTAGCCTAGTGGTCAGAGTGGGCAGCCATTATGGAGCAGCATGTAGCCTAGTGGTTTGAGCGTTGGGCAGCCATTATGGAGCAGCATGTAGCCTAGTGGTTAGAGTGGGCAGCCATTATGGATCAGCATGTAGCCTAGTGGTTAGAATGGGCAGCCATTATGGATCAGCATGTAGCCTAGTGGTCAGAGTGGGCAGCCATTATGGAGCAGCATGTAGCCTAGTGGTTTGAGCGTTGGGCCAGGAAACTGAAAGGTTGCAGGATCGAATCCTCGAGCTGACAAGGTAAAACACTGCCGTTCTGCCCCTGAACAAGGCAGTTAACCCACTGTTCCCCTGAACAAGGCAGTTAACCCCACTGTTCCCCTGAACAAGGCAGTCAACAACACTGTTCCCCTGAACAAGGCAGTTAACCCCACTGTTCCCCTGAACAAGGCAGTTAACCCACTGTTCCCCTGAACTAGGCAGTTAACCCCACTGTTCCCCTGAACTAGGCAGTTAACCCCACTGTTCCCCTGAACTAGGCAGTTAACCCCACTGTTCCCCTGAACTAGGCAGTTAACCCCACTGTTCCCCTGAACTAGGCAGTTAACCCCACTGTTCCCCTGAACTAGGCAGTTAACCCCACTGTTCCCCTGAACTAGGCAGTTAACCCCACTGTTCCCCTGAACTAGGCAGTTAACCCCACTGTTCCCCTGAACTAGGGCAGTTAACCCCACTGTTCCCCTGAACAAGGCAGTTAACCCCACTGTTCCCCTGAACTAGGCAGTTAACCCACTGTTCCCCTGAACAAGGCAGTTAACCCACTGTTCCCCTGAACAAGGCAGTTAACCCACTGTTCCCTGAACAAGGCAGTTAACCCACTGTTCCCCTGAACAAGGCAGTTAACCCACTGTTCCCCTGAACAAGGCAGTTAACCCACTGTTCCCCTGAACAAGGCAGTTAACCCACTGTTCCCCTGAACAAGGCAGTTAACCCACTGTTCCCCTGAACAAGGCAGTTAACCCACTGTTCCCCTGAACAAGGCAGTTAACCCACTGTTCCCCTGAACAAGGCAGTTAACCCACTGTTCCCCTGAACAAGGCAGTTAACCCACTGTTCCCCTGAACAAGGCAGTTAACCCACTGTTCCCCTGAACTAGGCAGTTAACCCCACTGTTCCCCTGAACTAGGCAGTTAACCCCACTGTTCCCCTGAACTAGGCAGTTAACCCCACTGTTCCCCTGAACTAGGCAGTTAACCCCACTGTTCCCCTGAACTAGGCAGTTAACCCCACTGTTCCCCTGAACTAGGCAGTTAACCCACTGTTCCCCTGAAATAGGCAGTTAACCCCACTGTTCCCCTGAACAAGGCAGTTAACCCCACTGTTCCCCTGAACTAGGCAGTTAACCCACTGTTCCCCTGAACAAGGCAGTTAACCCACTGTTCCCCTGAACAAGGCAGTTAACCCACTGTTCCCCTGAACTAGGCAGTTAACCCACTGTTCCCCTGAACAAGGCAGTTAACCCACTGTTCCCCTGAACAAGGCAGTTAACCCACTGTTCCCCTGAACTAGGCAGTTAACCCACTGTTCCCCTGAACAAGGCAGTTAACCCCACTGTTCCCCTGAACAAGGCAGTTAACCCACTGTTCCCCTGAACAAGGCAGTTAACCCACTGTTCCCCTGAACAAGGCAGTTAACCCCACTGTTCCCCGGTAGGCTGTCATTGTAAATAAGAATTTGTTCTTAACTGACTTCACTATTTAAAGGTTACATTTTGTAAATGTTTGTTTTTGTTATTACAGCTGTAAATCATTTTGAATAAGGTTCTAAGAACTCTTAAGGCAACATTATGTCCATTGTTTTTATCAAAATGTTATTAATTAGGAACGTTGACTATCATTTCTTTTCACTTCGAAAAAAAATATGGTGTAGGTCGGTAGGAAAAACATGAAATTGAATCCCTTTTTAGATGTAATTTTAAGGTAGCAACATGTAAAGACTGTGTAAGGGGTGTGTAAAGACTGTGTAAGGGGTGTGTAAAGACTGTGTAAGGACTGTGTAAAGACTGTGTAAGGGGTGTGAAGACTTTCACTAGAGATCAGTAGAGTTACAAACTCGGAGTTGATAGCTTGAGAACACTGACTTTGTATAGAGAATACTGACTTTGAATAGAGAACCCTGACTTTGTATGGAGAACACTGACTTTGTATTGAGAACACTGACTTTGTATAGAGAACACTGACTTTGTATTGAGAACACTGACTTTGTATAGAGAACACTGACTTTGTATTGAGAACACTGACTTTGTATAGAGTACCCTGACTTTGTATGGAGAACACTGACTTTGTATTGAGAACACTGACTTTGTATAGAGAATACTGACTTTGAATAGAGAACCCTGACTTTGTATGGAGAACACTGACTTTGTATTGAGAACACTGACTTTGTATAGAGAACACTGACTTTCTATTGAGAACACTGACTTTCTATTGAGAACACTGACTTTCTATTGAGAACACTGACTTTGTATAGAGAACACTGACTTTGTATTGAGAACACTGACTTTGTATAGAGAACACTGACTTTCTATTGAGAACACTGACTTTCTATTGAGAACACTGACTTTCTATTGAGAACACTGACTTTGTATGGAGAACACTGACTTTGTATAGAGAACACTGACTTTGTATTGAGAACACTGACTTTGTATAGAGAACAGAACACTGACTTTGTATTGAGAACACTGACTTTGTATAGAGAACAGAACACTGACTTTGTTTGACTTTGTATTGAGAACACTGACTTTGTATTGAGAACACTGACTTTTTTGAGAACACTGACTTTGTATTGAGAACACTGACTTTGTATAGAGAACAGAACACTGACTTTGTATTGAGAACACTGACTTTGTATAGAGAACAGAACACTGACTTTGTATAGAGAACACTGACTTTGTATAGAGAACAGAACACTGACTTTGTATTGAGAACACTGACTTTGTATGGAGAACACTGACTTTGTATGGAGAACACTGACTTTGTATTGAGAACAGAACACTGACTTTGTATAGAGAACACTGACTTTGTATAGAGAACAGAACACTGACTTTGTATTGAGAACACTGACTTTGTATTGAGAACACTGACTTTGTATAGAGAACACTGACTTTGTATTGAGAACACTGACTTTGTATTGAGAACACTGACTTTGTATTGAGAACACTGACTTTGTATAGAGAACAGAACACTGACTTTGTATTGAGAACACTGACTTTGTATTGAGAACACTGACTTTGTATAGAGAACAGAACACTGACTTTGTATTGAGAACACTGACTTTGTATTGAGAACACTGACTTTGTATAGAGAACACTGACTTTGTATTGAGAACACTGACTTTGTATTGAGAACACTGACTTTGTATTGAGAACACTGACTTTGTATTGAGAACACTGACTTTGTATAGAGAACACTGACTTTGTATAGAGAACACTGACTTTGTATTGAGAACACTGACTTTGTATTGAGAACACTGACTTTGTATTGAGAACACTGACTTTGTATTGAGAACACTGACTTTGTATTGAGAACACTGACTTTGTATTGAGAACACTGACTTTGTATAGAGAACACTGACTTTGTATTGAGAACACTGACTTTGTATTGAGAACACTGACTTTGTATTGAGAACACTGACTTTGTATTGAGAACACTGACTTTGTATAGAGAACAGAACACTGACTTTGTATTGAGAACACTGACTTTGTATTGAGAACACTGACTTTGTATAGAGAACAGAACACTGACTTTGTATTGAGAACACTGACTTTGTATAGAGAACACTGACTTTGTATTGAGAACACTGACTTTGTATTGAGAACACTGACTTTGTATTGAGAACACTGACTTTGTATTGAGAACACTGACTTTGTATTGAGAACACTGACTTTGTATTGAGAACAGAACACTGACTTTGTATTGAGAACACTGACTTTGTATAGAGAACACTGACTTTGTATTGAGAACACTGACTTTGTATTGAGAACACTGACTTTGTATAGAGAACAGAACACTGACTTTGTATTGAGAACACTGACTTTGTATTGAGAACACTGACTTTGTATAGAGAACAGAACACTGACTTTGTATTGAGAACACTGACTTTGTATTGAGAACACTGACTTTGTATAGAGAACACTGACTTTGTATTGAGAACACTGACTTTGTATTGAGAACACTGACTTTGTATTGAGAACACTGACTTTGTATTGAGAACACTGACTTTGTATTGAGAACACTGACTTTGTATTGAGAACACTGACTTTGTATTGAGAACACTGACTTTGTATTGAGAACACTGACTTTGTGTATGAGAACACTGACTTTGTGATTGAGAACACTGACTTTGTATTGAGAACACTGACTTTGTATTGAGAACACTGACTTTGTATTGAGAACACTGACTTTGTATTGAGAACACTGAGAACACTGACTTTGTATTGAGAACACTGACTTTGTATAGAACAGAACACTGACTTTGTATAGAGAACACTGACTTTGTATAGAGAACAGAACACTGACTTTGTATTGAGAACACTGACTTTGTATTGAGAACACTGACTTTGTATTGAGAACACTGACTTTGTATTGAGAACACTGACTTTGTATTGAGAACACTGACTTTGTATTGAGAACACTGACTTTGTATTAGAGAACACTGACTTTGTATTGAGAACACTGACTTTGTATTGAGAACACTGACTTTGTATAGAGAACAGAACACTGACTTTGTATAGAGAACACTGACTTTGTATTGAGAACACTGACTTTGTATAGAGAACACTGACTTTGTATTGAGAACACTGACTTTGTATTGAGAACACTGACTTTGTATTGAGAACACTGACTTTGTATTGAGAACACTGACTTTGTATTGAGAACACTGACTTTGTATAGAGAACACTGACTTTGTATAGAGAACACTGACTTTGTATAGAGAACAGAACACTGACTTTGTATAGAGAACAGAACACTGACTTTGTATAGAGAACAGAACACTGACTTTGTATTGAGAACAGAACACTGACTTTGTATAGAGAACAGAACACTGACTTTGTATAGAGAACAGAACACTGACTTTGTATAGAGAACAGAACACTGACTTTGTATAGAGAACAGAACACTGACTTTGTATAGAGAACAGAACACTGACTTTGTATAGAGAACAGAACACTGACTTTGTATAGAGAACACTGACTTTGTATAGAGAACACTGACTTTGTATTGAGAACACTGACTTTGTATTGAGAACACTGACTTTGTATAGAGAACACTGACTTTGTATAGAGAACACTGACTTTGTATAGAGAACACTGACTTTGTATAGAGAACACTGACTTTCTATTGAGAACACTGACTTTCTATTGAGAACACTGACTTTCTATTGAGAACACTGACTTTGTATGGAGAACACTGACTTTGTATAGAGAACACTGACTTTGTATAGAGAACACTGACTTTGTGCTACATTCCTTAAGATAACGGCAATGTACGACATTACAAACAGAAACACAAGGCATACTTTTACATAGACAAAAAAATCTCAGTCAATGTAAAAAAAAAAATATTGCATTGCATGTTCAATTTCCCCAGCCCCCACCATAGAGTTTGAGCAGACGTCGTACCAGGTGAGGGAGCCCCCCGGGCCAGACGGCATCGAGGTGCTTAACATCAAGGTGGTCAGGACAGGAGACCAGGACCGCACCTCCAAGGTCCGTTGCAGCACCCGGGACGGATCAGCCCAGTCCGGAGTGGACTACAACCCCAAGAGCAGGGTCCTCAAATTCACCCCTGGTCAGTAAGACTTAATGAGGAGGAGCATTATGGGTAGTATAGTATATCTGGCTCTAAGAACCTCATAGCCAATCACATTCCCTTTAGTGTGATTGCTCAGACTGGGTCCTGTGTATTTGTTTTCACCCGTTTCAGAGGGATTTTGACAGGAAATGTAATACATTTTTACATTATTGAATGTATTTTACATGACATGTGAACGATGCAGCGTAAGGAAATGTTGACTTTACTTTTTCTGGTCTTTCTATGAAGGCATGGACCACATCCTGTTCAAAGTGGAGATTCTGTCCAATGAGGACAGGGAGTGGCACGAGTCCTTCTCATTGGTCCTCGGTCCTGACGATCCGGTGGAGGCGGTGCTTGGAGAGATCACCACGGCAACAGTCACCATCCTGGACCAGGAAGCAGCAGGGAGTCTCATTCTCCCGGCCACGCCCATCGTAAGGAGCATTACTCAATTCAATCTGAATTATAATGTCATTTTTATAAAATTAATATTTTCAGAACTTGCCAGAAAAAGAGCCAAGACAAGAAAACATAAACTTTAAACTTTCCCTCAAAGATTGTAGCCATAGATTCTTACAGTATCTTCTCTGGCCTATAGCCTACCTTTAATACATTTCTTCTGTTATCAGTCTTGAATAAAAATTAGGAATTGACCCCAATCAATTAGACTGACTCCAACACCCTCCCTCCTTCCCTCCTTCCCTCCTTCCCTCCTTCCCTCCTTCCCTCCCTCCCTCCCCCCCCTCCCTCCCCCTCCCTCCCTCCCTCCCTCCCTCCCTCTCCCAGGTGGTATCTCTGTCAGACTATGACAATGTGGCTGAGGTGTCTAAGGAGGGCAGTAAGAAGCAGCCTGCTCCTGGCTACCCCTTGGTGTGTGTGACGCCCTGTGACCCGCACTACTCCAAATACTCTGTGATGAGGGAGCGCTGCGACGAGGCAGGCATCAACCAGACCTCTGTTCACTTCTCCTGGGAGGTGGCTGCCCCTACAGACACCAGCGGGGCCAGGTCACCTTTCGAGACCGTCACTGATACCACACCATACACTGGTGTTAACCATATGGTGAGTAGTTGAGTAACAGTCATAATAGTAGTAATAGTATCTGAAGAACCGTTTTTTGGAAGGCAAGGGTTCTTTGTCAGGCGAAGGGTTCTACCTAGAAACTTTGACAACCTAAGAACCGTTTTTGGAAGACAAGGGTTCTTTGTAAGGCGAAGGGTTCTACCGAGAAACTTTGACAACCTAAGAACCGTTTTTGTACGAAAGGTTGAATCTGAATAAGCTTTTTCATTGTAGTATCTTTGCTTTCTTTGAAATAGTGTCTGGGCTTTGGTGTTTACCTCAATGTTTGAACTTTACCATCAACATGAGGAACATGATATGTTTTAAAAGATAAGTGGGATAATATTTTAAACTGTAGATATATGGGAATATTTATGCACGTATCTGGTATCCCCGTAATAATAATTAAACATACAGTACTGACATAGTTGATCTCTTTACCATTATCTCTTTCAAATGCATCTTTTCTGGGATTTTATTGAGAAGAGAGCACGAGAATAGAAGGGAGTATGAGTGAACCAGCAGTATATTGTATGGTACACTGTAAATTGGCTAGTTTTACCTAGATATTTCTGTGTAACATTTATAGTGTTGATTTAGTAGTTAATAACACTCAATGGTGTAACATTGACCCCAGTGTTGATGTTAATAACCAGAGTTGAGTTTGATTGTGACATTTTTACCCTGTGTTGTGTAAAAACACTCAAAACTACACCCATCATTATCATATTTCCCAGCATGCTCTATTGCTGGTTGATTTTCAGAATTGTTTGTTTTAATATGTACATTAATATGTACATTGACTGGTTGATTAAGGTTATGCTACACAAAGACATCCATTTGTCTAAATGTATGTCTAATATTTGATTTATTTGATTTATTGCACCCTGAGATGTCTTTTCCAGTGTAGATGGTTGAGGCAGTCTCATTGATAAGTCTTCCCTACCCTGGCAGTCATACAGGTGGGTTATTAAAAGTTCCAATTGTGGCTTACTCTCTGGCTGTATTCCAATAGGAATTACGCATTACTTTCAAATCATGTGAGTTGCTGTCAAATTTAATCAAATCCATTTTTATTTGTCACATGCGCCAAATACAATAGGTGTAGTAGACCTTACCATGAAATGCTGAATATAACAGGTGTAGTAGACCTTACAGTGAAATGCTGAATACAACAGGTGTAGTAGACCTTACAGTGAAATGCTGAATACAACAGGTGTAGTAGACCTCACAGTGAAATGCTGAATACAACAGGTGTAGTAGACCTTACCGTGAAATGCTGAATACAACAGGTGTAGTAGACCTTACCATGAAATGCTGAATACAACAGGTGTAGTAGACCTTACAGTGAAATGCTGAATACAACAGGTGTAGTAGACCTTATACTGAAATGCTGAATACAACAGGTGTAGTAGACTCGCATTAACATCTGCTAACCATGTGTATGTGACAAATAACACTTGATTTGATTTGAGGTGTAGTAGACCTTGACAGTCTAGACAGTGAAATGATGAATACAACAGGTGTAGTAGACCTTACCATGAAATGCTTACTTACCAAGCCCTTAACCAACAATGCAGTTCAAGAAATGGAATTAAGAAAATATTTACTAAATTAACTAAAGTAAAAAAAATATATATATAAAATGAGGCTATATATAGGGGTTACCAGTACCGAGTCAATGTGCGGGGGTAGGGGTTAGTTCAGGTTATTTGTACATGTAGGTAGGGGTAAAGTGACTATGCATAGATAATAAACAGAGAGTAGCAGCAGTGTAAATAGTCCAGGTGGCTATTTGATTAGTTGTTCAGCAGTCTTATGGCTTGGGAATAGAAGCTGTCAATGAGCCTTTTGGAACTAAACGTGGCACTCCGGTACAGCTTTCCGTAGTAGAGAGAACAGTCTAAGACTTGGATGACTGGAGTCTTTGACAATTTTTGGGGCCTTCCTCTGACACTGCATAGTGTATAGAGGTCCTGGATGACAGGAAGATTGGCCCCAGTGACTTACTCGGCTGTACGCACTTCCCTCTGTAGCGCCTTACGGTCGGATTCCCGAGCAGTTGCCGTACCAGGCGGTGATGCAACCGGTGCTCTCGATGGTGCAGCTGTTGAACTTTTTGAGGATCTGGGGGACCCATGCCAAATCTTTTCAGTCACCTGAGAGTCTTGGTGTGTTTGGACAATGATAGTTTGTTGGTGATGTGGACACCAAGGTACTTGGAACTCTAGACCTGCTCCACTTCAGCCCCGTCAATGTTAATGAGGGCGTGTTTGGCCCTTCCTTTTCCTGTGTTCCAGGATCAGCTCCTTTGTCTTGCTGACGTTGAGGGAGAGGTTGTTGTCCTGGCAATACACTGCCAGATCTCTGATCTCCTACCTATAGTCTGTCTTATCGTTGTCGGTGATCAAGCCTACCACTGTTGTGTCATCAGCAAACTTAATGATGGTGTTGGAGTCGTGCTTGGAGACACAGTCGTGGATGAACAGGGAGTACAGGGACTAAGCACGCACCCCTGAGGGGCCCCCGTATTTAGGATCAACGTGGCAGATTTGTTGTTACCTACCCTTACCACCTGGGGGCAGGCTGTCAGGAAGTCCAGGATCCAGTTGCAGAGGGAGGTGTTTAGTCCCAGGGTCCATAGCTTAGTGATGAGTGTGGAGGGCACTATGGTGTTGAACGCTGAGCTGTAGTCAATGAATTGCATTCTCACATAGGTGTTCCTCTTGTCTAGGTGGGAAACAGAAGTGTGGAGTGTGATTGAGATTGCATCATCTGTGCATCTGTTGGGGTGGTTTGCGAATTGGAGTGGGTCTAGGGTTTCCGGGATGATGGTGTTGATGTGAGCCATGACCAGCCTTTCAAAGCACTTCATGGCTACGGGGATGTAGTCATTTAGGCAGGCCACCTTCTCTTTCTTGGGCACAGGGACTATGGTGATCTGCTTGAAACATGTAGGTATTAAAGACTCGGTCGGGGAGAGGTTAAAAATGTCAGTGAAGACACTTGCCAGTTGGTCCACGCATGCAATAAGTACACGTCCTGGTAATCTGTCTGGCCCTGCGGCCTTGTGAATCTTGACCTGTTGTTTATCATGCTCTAATGGAGAGCATGATCACACAGTCGTCCAGAACAGTTGGTGCTCTCATGCATGCTTCAGTGTTGCTTGTCTCCAAGCGAGCATAAAAGGTCCACTTCAATCAGTGTAGATGAAAGGGAGGAGACAGGTTAAAGAAGTATGTTTAAGCCTTGAGACAATTGAAACATGGATTGTGTATGTGTGCCATTCAGAGGGTGAATGGGCTAGGCAACTCAATATTAGGAAGGTGTCCTTAATGCTTTTTACACTCATAGTCTAGGATAGTCAGAAAAAGTTACATTTTAAAGGCTAATAAGGCTGGTGGAACCGTTCATAGAGGGTTCTAGGAAGAACCTTTAGATGACAAAATGGTTCTATGTCGAACCATTTACTGAGGATTCTATGAAGCACCAAAAAGGGTTCCCCTATGGGGACAAACCAAAGAACCCGTTATGGTTGTACTTAGCACCTTTTCTTTCTAAGAGTGTAGAATCAGTCACTAGTGGTGGTGATATATAGGAGAATGTTCTGTTGTAGTCTGTGTGTTTGTGTGTGTCTGTGTGCTGACTGACTGGCTGACTGATTGATTGATTGACTGATTGATTGACTTGTTGATTGACTGACTGACTAGCTGACTGATTGATTGACTGGTTGACTGACTGATTGATTGACTGACTAACTGGCTGACTGATTGACTGGCTGACTGATTGATTGACTGACTGACTGATTGACTGGCTGACTGATTGACTGGTTGACTGATTGATTGATTGATTGATTGACTGATTGATTGACTTGTTGATTGACTGACTGACTAGCTGACTGATTGATTGACTGGTTGACTGACTGATTGATTGACTGACTAACTGGCTGACTGATTGACTGACTGGCTGATGGATTGATTGACTGACTGGTTGACTGACTGATTGATTGACTGGCTGACTGACTGATTCATTGACTGGCTGACTGATTGACTGACTGACTTTTTGACTGATTGACTGACTGACTGACTGACTAATTGATTGACTGACTGACTGATTGATTGACTGACTTTTTGACTAATTGATTGACTGATTGATTGATTGACTGACTGACTTTTTGACTAATTGATTGACTGACTGACTGATTGATTGACTGACTTTTTGACTAATTGATTGACTGATTGATTGATTGATTGACTGATTCATTGACTGGCTGACTGACTGACTGACTGGCTTTTTGACTAATTCATTGACTGATTGATTGATTGATTGATTGACTGATTCATTGACTGGCTGACTGACTGACTGACTGACTGGCTGACTGATTGACTGATTGATTGATTGATTGACTGACTGATTGATTGACTGCATTTGCTCCACAGGTCCTGGACAGTATCTATTTCTCTCGGAGGTTCCATGTGCGCTGTGTGGCCCAGGCCCGGGACAAGTCCGGCCATCTTGGAACACCCCTGAGGAGTAACATAGCAACCATCGGCACCGAGGGTTCCATATGCCACACCCCTGTTACCACGGGAACAGCCCGGGGGTTCCAGGCCCAGTCGTTCATCGCCAGTCTGAAGTATCTGGATGTTAAACACAAGGAGCACCCCAACCGGTGAGCAGGGAGTCATTCACACACAAACACAATGAGCAGGTGTGCAAACACACAAACAGTCATGCAGCCAAACATACCACAACACAAGAAGCTACCCAACCGATGAGCTCACAAAACACAAACATATCTAAATATGGTATATAATAGTTCTAGAACACCTCCATATGGTCTATAATAGTTCTAGAACCTCTCCATATGGTATATAATAGTTCTAGAACACCTCCATATGGTATATAATAGTTCTAGAACACCTCCATGTGGTTTATAATAGTTCTAGAACACCTCCATATGGTATATAATAGTTCTAGAACACCTCCATATGGTATATAATAGTTCTAGAACACCTCCATATGGTATATAATAGTAGAACACCTCCATATGGTCTATAATAGTTGTAGAACACCTCCATATGGTCTATAATAGTTATAGAACACCTCCATATGGTCTATAATAGTTATAGAACACCTCCATATGGTATATAATAGTAGAACACCTCCATATGGTCTATAATAGTTGTAGAACACCTCCATATGATCTATAATAGTTCTAGAACACCTCCATGTGGTCTATAATAGTTCTAGAACACCTCCATATGGTATATAATAGTTCTAGAACACCTCCATATGGTATATAATAGTTCTAGAACACCTCCATATGGTATATAATAGTTCTAGAACACCTCCATATGGTATATAATAGTTCTAGAACACCTCCATATGGTATATAATAGTTCTAGAACACCTCCATATGGTATATAATAGTTCTAGAACACCTCCATATGGTATATAATAGTTCTAGAACACCTCCATATGGTATATAATAGTTCTAGAACTCTCCATATGGTATATAATAGTTCTAGAACACCTCCATATGGTATATAATAGTTCTAGAACACCTCCATATGGTATATAATAGTTCTAGAACCTCTCCATATGGTATATAATAGTTCTAGAACACCTCCATATGGTATATAATAGTTCTAGAACACCTCCATATGGTATATAATAGTTCTAGAACACCTCCATATGGTATATAATAGTTCTAGAACCTCTCCATATGGTATATAATAGTTCTAGAACACCTCCATATGGTATATAATAGTTCTAGAACACCTCCATATGGTATATAATAGTTCTAGAACACCTCCATGTGGTTTATAATAGTTCTAGAACACCTCCATATGGTATATAATAGTTCTAGAACACCTCCATATGGTATATAATAGTTCTAGAACACCTCCATATGGTCTATAATAGTAGAACACCTCCATATGGTATATAATAGTAGAACACCTCCATATGGTCTATAATAGTTGTAGAACACCTCCATATGGTCTATAATAGTTATAGAACACCTCCATATGGTCTATAATAGTTATAGAACACCTCCATATGGTATATAATAGTAGAACACCTCCATATGGTCTATAATAGTTGTAGAACACCTCCATATGATCTATAATAGTTCTAGAACACCTCCATGTGGTCTATAATAGTTCTAGAACACCTCCATATGGTATATAATAGTTCTAGAACACCTCCATATGGAATATAATCGTACTAGAACACCTCCATGTGGTCTATAATAGTTCTAGAACACCTCCATATGGTATATAATAGTTATAGAACCTCCTCCATATGGTCTATAATAGTAGAACACCTCCATATGGTCTATAATCATTCTAGAACACCTCCATATGGTCTATAATAGTTCTAGAACACCTCCATATGGAATATAATCGTTCTAGAACCTCCTCCATGTGGTCTATAATAGTTCTAGAACACCTCCATATGGTATATAATAGTTATAGAACCTCCTCCATATGGTCTATAATAGTAGAACACCTCCATATGGTCTATAATCATTCTAGAACACCTCCATATGGTCTATAATAGTTCTAGAACACCTCCATATGGAATATAATAGTTCTAGAACCTCCTCCATGTGGTCTATAATAGTTCTAGAACACCTCCATATGGAATATAATCGTTCTAGAACCTCCTCCATGTGGTCTATAATAGTTCTAGAACACCTCCATATGGTCTATAATAGTTCTAGAACACCTCCATATGGTATATAATAGTTCTATAACACCTCCATATGGTATATAATAGTTCTATAACACCTCCATATGGTATATAATAGTTCTAGAACACCTCCATATGGTATATAATAGTTCTAGAACACCTCCATATGGTATATAATAGTAGAACACCTCCATATGGTCTATAATAGTTGTAGAACACCTCCATATGGTCTATAATAGTTGTAGAACACCTCCATATGGTCTATAATAGTTATAGAACACCTCCATATGGTCTATAATAGTTATAGAACACCTCCATATGGTATATAATAGTAGAACACCTCCATATGGTCTATAATAGTTGTAGAACACATATGATCTATAATAGTTCCATATGGTCTATAATAGTTCTAGAACACCTCCATATGGTATATAATAGTTCTAGAACACCTCCATATGGTATATAATAGTTCTAGAACACCTCCATATGGTATATAATAGTTCTAGAACACCTCCATATGGTATATAATAGTTCTAGAACACCTCCATATGCTATATAATAGTTCTAGAACACCTCCATATGGTATATAATAGTTCTAGAACCTCTCCATACTGACTATATAATAGTTCTAGAACACCTCCATATGGTATATAATAGTTCTAGAACACCTCCATATGGTATATAATAGTTCTAGAACACCTCCATATGGTATATAATAGTTCTAGAACACCTCCATATGGTATATAATAGTTCTAGAACACCTCCATATGGTATATAATAGTTCTAGAACACCTCCATATGGTATATAATAGTTCTAGAACACTCTCCATATGGTATATAATATAGAAGTTCTAGAACACCTCCATATGGTATATAATAGTTCTAGAACACCTCCATATGGTATATAATAGTTCTAGAACACCTCCATATGGTATATAATAGTTCTAGAACATATGGTATATAATAGTTCTAGAACACCTCCATATGGTATATAATAGTTCTAGAACACCTCCATATGGTATATAATAGTTCTAGAACACCTCCATATGGTATATAATAGTTCTAGAACACCTCCATGTGGTTTATAATAGTTCTAGAACACCTCCATATGGTATATAATAGTTCTAGAACACCTCCATATGGTATATAATAGTTCTAGAACACCTCCATATGGTCTATAATAGTAGAACACCTCCATATGGTATATAATAGTAGAACACCTCCATATGGTCTATAATAGTTGTAGAACACCTCCATATGGTCTATAATAGTTATAGAACACCTCCATATGGTCTATAATAGTTATAGAACACCTCCATATGGTATATAATAGTAGAACACCTCCATATGGTCTATAATAGTTGTAGAACACCTCCATATGATCTATAATAGTTCTAGAACACCTCCATGTGGTCTATAATAGTTCTAGAACACCTCCATATGGTATATAATAGTTCTAGAACACCTCCATATGGTATATAATAGTTCTAGAACACCTCCATATGGTATATAATAGTTCTAGAACACCTCCATATGATCTATAATAGTTATAGAACCTCCTCCATATGGTCTATAATAGTAGAACACCTCCATATGGTCTATAATCATTCTAGAACACCTCCATATGGTCTATAATAGTTCTAGAACACCTCCATATGGAATATAATCGTTCTAGAACCTCCTCCATGTGGTCTATAATAGTTCTAGAACACCTCCATATGGTATATAATAGTTATAGAACCTCCTCCATATGGTCTATAATAGTAGAACACCTCCATATGGTCTATAATCATTCTAGAACACCTCCATATGGTCTATAATAGTTCTAGAACACCTCCATATGGAATATAATAGTTCTAGAACCTCCTCCATGTTCTAGAAGTTCTAGAACACCTCCATATGGAATATAATAGTTCTAGAACCTCCTCCATATGGTCTATAATAGTTCTAGAACACCTCCATATGGTCTATAATAGTTCTAGAACACCTCATAGAATAGTTCTATAACCTCCATATGGTATATAATAGTTCTATAACACCTCCATATGGTATATAATAGTTCTAGAACACCTCCATATGGTATATAATAGTTCTAGAACACCTCCATATGGTATATAATAGTTCTAGAACACCTCCATATGGTATATAATAGTTCTATAACACCTCCATATGGTATATAATAGTTCTAGAACACCTCCATATGGTATATAATAGTTCTATAACACCTCCATATGGTATATAATAGTTCTATAACACCTCCATATGGTATATAATAGTTCTATAACACCTCCATATGGTATATAATAGTTCTAGAACACCTCCATATGGTATATAATAGTTCTAGAACACCTCCATATGGTATATAATAGTTCTAGAACACCTCCATATGGTATATAATAGTTCTAGAACACCTCCATATGGTGGTATATAATAGTTCTAGAACACCTCCATATGGTATATAATAGTTCTAGAACACCTCCATATGGTATATAATAGTTCTATAACACCTCCATATGGTATATAATAGTTCTAGAACACCTCCATATGGTATATAATAGTTCTATAACACCTCCATATGGTATATAATAGTTCTAGAACACCTCCATATGGTATATAATAGTTCTAGAACACCTCCATATGGTATATAATAGTTCTAGAACACCTCCATATGGTATATAATAGTTCTAGAACACCTCCATATGGTATATAATAGTTCTAGAACACCTCCATATGGTATATAATAGTTCTAGAACACCTCCATATGGTATATAATAGTTCTAGAACACCTCCATATGGTATATAATAGTTCTAGAACACCTCCATATGGTCTATATAATAGTTCTAGAACACCTCCATATGGTATATAATAGTTCTAGAACACCTCCATATGGTATATAATAGTTCTAGAACACCTCCATATGGTATATAATAGTTCTAGAACACCTCCATATGGTATATAATAGTTCTAGTATATAAGTTCACACCTCCATATGGTATATAATAGTTCTAGAACACCTCCATATGGTATATAATAGTTCTAGAACACCTCCATATGGTATATAATAGTTCTAGAACACCTCCATATGGTCTATAATAGTTCTAGAACACCTCCATATGGTCTATAATAGTTCTAGAACACCTCCATATGGTCTATAATAGTTCTAGAACACCTCCATATGGTATATAATAGTTCTAGAACACCTCCATATGGTATATAATAGTTCTAGAACACCTCCATGTGGTCTATAATAGTTCTAGAACACCTCCATATGGAATATAATCGTTCTAGAACCTCCTCCATGTGGTCTATAATAGTTCTAGAACACCTCCATATGGTCTATAATAGTTGTAGAACACCTCCATATGATATATAATAGTTCTAGAACACCTCCATGTGGTCTATAATAGTTCTAGAACACCTCCATATGGTATATAATAGTTCTAGAACACCTCCATATGGTATATAATAGTTCTAGAACACCTCCATATAGTCTATAATAGTTCTACAACACCTCCATGTTGTATGTAATAGTTATAGAACACCTCCATATGGTCTATAATAGTTCTAGAACACCTCCATATGGAATATAATCGTACTAGAACACCTCCATGTGGTCTATAATAGTTCTAGAACACCTCCATATGGTATATAATAGTTATAGAACCTCCTCCATATGGTCTATAATAGTAGAACACCTCCATATGGTCTATAATCATTCTAGAACACCTCCATATGGTCTATAATAGTTCTAGAACACCTCCATATGGAATATAATCGTTCTAGAACCTCCTCCATGTGGTCTATAATAGTTCTAGAACACCTCCATATGGTATATAATAGTTATAGAACCTCCTCCATATGGTCTATAATAGTAGAACACCTCCATATGGTATATAATAGTTCTAGAACACCTCCATATGGTATATAATACTTCTAGAACACCTCCATATGGTATATAATAGTTCTAGAACACCTCCATATGGTATATAATAGTTCTAGAACACCTCCATATGGTATATAATAGTTCTAGAACACCTCCATATGGTATATAATAGTTCTATAACACCTCCATATGGTATATAATAGTTCTAGAACACCTCCATATGGTATATAATAGTTCTAGAACACATCCATATGGTATATAATAGTTCTAGAACACCTCCATATGGTATATAATAGTTCTAGAACACCTCCATGTGGTCTATAATAGTTCTAGAACACCTCCATATGGTATATAATAGTTCTAGAACACCTCCATATGGTATATAATAGTTCTAGAACACCTCCATATGGTCTATACTAGTTCTAGAACACCTCCATATGGTCTATAATAGTTCTAGAACACCTCCATATGGTATATAATAGTTCTAGAACACCTCCATATGGTATATAATAGTTCTAGAACACCTCCATATGGTATATAATAGTTCTAGAACACCTCCATATGGTATATAATAGTTCTAGAACACCTCCATATGGTATATAATAGTTCTAGAACACCTCCATATGGTATATAATAGTTCTAGAACACCTCCATATGGTATATAATAGTTCTAGAACACCTCCATATGGTATATAATAGTTCTAGAACACCTCCATATGGTATATAATAGTTCTAGAACACCTCCATATGGTATATAATAGTTCTAGAACACCTCCATATGGTATATAATAGTTCTAGAACACCTCCATATGGTATATAATAGTTCTAGAACACCTCCATGTGGTCTATAATAGTTCTAGAACACCTCCATATGGTATATAATAGTTCTAGAACACCTCCATATGGTATATAATAGTTCTAGAACACCTCCATATGGTATATAACAGTTCTAGAACACCTCCATATGGTATATAATAGTTCTAGAACACCTCCATATGGTATATAATAGTTCTATAACACCTCCATATGGTATATAATAGTTCTAGAACACCTCCATATGGTATATAATAGTTCTATAACACCTCCATGTTGTATGTAATAGTTATAGAACACCTCCATATGGTATATAATAGTTCTATAACACCTCCATATGGTATATAATAGTTCTAGAACACCTCCATATGGTATATAATAGTAGAACACCTCCATATGGTCTATAATAGTTCTATAACACCTCCATATGGTCTATAATAGTTCTATAACACCTCCATATGGTCTATAATAGTAGCACACCTCCATATGGTCTATAATAGTTCTATAACACCTCCATATGGTCTATAATATATCTAGAACACCTCCATATGGTATATAATAGTTATAGAACACCTCCATATGGTCTATAATAGTTCTAGAACACCTCCATATGGTCTATAATAGTTATAGAACACCTCCATATGGTATATAATAGTTCTATAACACCTCCATGTTGTATGTAATAGTTGTAGAACACCTCCATATGGTATATAATAGTTCTAGAACACCTACATATGGTCTATAATAGTAGAACACCTCCATATGGTATATAATAGTAGAACACCTCCATATGGTATATAATAGTAGAACACCTCCATATGGTCTATAATAGTTCTAGAACACCTCCATATGGTCTATAATAGTTCTAGAACACATACATATGGTCTATAATAGTTCTAGAACATCTACATATGGTCTATAATAGTTCTAGAACACATACATATGGTATATAATAGTTCTAGAACATCTACATATGGTCTATAATAGTTCTAGAACACATACATATGGTCTATAATAGTTCTAGAACATCTACATATGGTCTATAATAGTTCTAGAACACATACATATGGTCTATAATAGTTCTAGAACATCTACATATGGTCTATAATAGTTCTAGAACACATACATATGGTCTATAATAGTTCTAGAACATCTACATATGGTCTATAATAGTTCTAGAACACATACATATGGTCTATAATAGTTCTAGAACATCTACATATGGTCTATAATAGTTCTAGAACACATACATATGGTATATAATAGTTCTAGAACACTAACCTTGTGTTATCTTCTTTTTCTTCTGCAGTATCCACATCTCGGTGCAGATCCCCCACCAGGACGGTATGCTGCCCCTAGTGTCCAGCATGCCCCTCCACAACCTGCACTTCCTGCTGTCGGAGTCCATCTACAGACAACAGCACATCTGTTCAAACCTGGTCACTCTCAAAGACCTGCAGGGGGTCTCTGGTAAGCGTACACACACTTGATCACACACACTTGATCACACACACACACACACACACACACACACACACACACACACACACACACACACACACACACACACACACACACACACACACACACACACACACACACACACACACACACACACACACACACACACACACACACACACACACACACACTGATGTGCACCAAATTATATAAAGCCTCCCTTTAACAAAAGTGTGTTTGATGTGTGTTTCAGAGACGGGTTTCCTGGATGATGTCCAGTATGACAGTATCTCTCTGGGTCCGGGTTATGACAGACCCTACCAGTTCAACCCCGGTGTCCGAGAGGCTAAGAGCATCCAGCTGTATAAACACCTCAACCTGAAGAGCTGCATCTGGACCTTCGATGCCTACTACGACATGACGGAACTCATAGACGTCTGTGGAGGCTCTGTCACTGCCGACTTCCAGGTACGCTACCATACGCCCTGCAGTGGGTTAGGGGGTCACATAGAGGGTTAGGGGTCACATAGAGGGTTAGGGGTCAAATTGTACTCTAGTGTTTATCATGCTCTGAATTCACTCCTGTTGGACATAATATGGACATAATATTACCCCAGATATCCCTTTACACGCAATAAGACATTATGATTGGAGTCCACAGTACTCTTGTGTCCACATTGGCTGGTCAGGTTGATTTGCATTGACTTTGGTTTCCCAGTCATGTGAGCACACAGGCAGTAGAAGCCTTGAATGCTCAGATAGAGTTTACATGTGACTCATCCCAACCACAGTATGCAAAACATTCTAGGACTGGCTACAGCTGTTGCTACTGTATATCACCTTATATCATGCCATGTTTAGTAGCATTACATCATGTCATGTAATATGATGTCATTTTATGTCATCTTATGTCATGTCTTGTGTATGTCCACCCCCCCCCCCCCCGCCCCCAGGTGCGTGACTCTGTTGTTCCTGGTTGAGTAGTGTTATTTCCTGTCACTTTATCTCATGTCATGTGCTATGTCCCCCCAGGTGCGTGACTCGGCCCAGTCGTTCCTGACGGTGCAGGTTCCTCTCTACGTGTCGTATATCTACGTAACAGCTCCCAGGGGTTGGGCTTCACTGGAACACCACACTGAAATGGAGTTCTCTTTCTTCTACGACACCGTGCTCTGGAGGACAGGTGAAGAGCTGGGGGGGCTGTGGGTGTCTGGGGGAGGGGTCTGTGGGGGGATGTGGGTGTCTGTGTGTGGGGGGAGGGGGGTCTGTGTGTGTGGGGGAGGACTCCATTTTGTTGATCCCTGCCAACAGACAGAAACTTAAACAAGAGGCTCCCACGCTGAGGTCTGTCCAACGCTGGTCCGACCAAGCTGACTCCACACTCCAAGACTGCTTCCATCACGTGGACTGGGACATGTTTCGTATTGCGTCAGATAAAAATATTGACGAATACGCTGATTCGGTGTGCGAGTTCATTAGAACGTGCGTTGAAGATGTCGTTCCCACAGCAACGATAAAAACATTCCCTAACCAGAAACCGTGGATTGATGGCAGCATTCGCGTGAAACTGAAAGCGCGAACCACTGCTTTTAATCAGGGCAAGGTGTCTGGTAACATGACCGAATATAAACAATGCAGCTATTGCCTCCGCAAGGCTATTAAACAAGCTAAGCGTCAGTACAGAGACAAAGTAGAATCTCAATTCAACGGCTCAGACACAAGAGGCATGTGGCAGGGTCTACAGTCAATCACGGACTTCAAGAAGAAACCCAGCCCAGTCACGGAACCAGGATGTCTTGCTCCCAGGCAGACTAAATAACTTTTTTGCCCACTTTGAGGACAATACAGTGCCACTGACACGGCCTGCAATGAAAACATGCGGTCTCTCCTTCACTGCAGCCGAGGTGAGTAAGACATTTAAACGTGTTAACCCTCGCAAGGCTGCAGGCCCAGACGGCATCCCCAGCCGCACCCTCGGAGCATGCGCAGACCAGCTGGCCAGTGTGTTTACGGACATATTCAATCAATCCCTATACCAGTCTGCTGTTCCCACATGCTTCAAGAGGGCCACCATTGTTCCTGTTCCCAAGAAAACTAAGGTAACTGAGCTAAATGACTACCGCCCCGTAGCACTCACTTCCGTCATCATGAAGTGCTTTGAGAGACTAGTCAAGGACCATATCACCTCCACCCTACCGGACACCCTAGACTCACTCCAATTTGCTTACCGCCCAAATAGGTCCACAGACGATGCAATCTCAACCACACTGCACACTGCCCTAACCCATCTGGACAAGAGGAATACCTATGTGAGAATGCTGTTCATCCACTACAGCTCGGCATTCAACACCATAGTACCCTGGGTCTCGACACCGCCCTGTGCAACTGGGTACTGGCCTTCCTGACGGGCCGCCCCCAGGTGGTGAGGGTAGGCAACAACATCTCCTCCCCGCTGATCCTCAACACGGGGACAAGGGTGCGTTCTGAGCCCCCTCCTGTACTCCCTGTTCACCCACGACTGCGTGGCCACGCACGCCTCCAACTCAATCATCAAGTTTGCGGACGACACAACAGTGGTAGGCTTGATTCCCAACAACGACGAGACGGCCTACAGGGAGGAGGGAGGGTGAGTGTGGTGGGAAAATAACCTCACACCCGTCAACAAAACTAAGGAGATGATTGTGGACTTGGTGTGGAACAGGGAAAATAACCATCACAGACAAACTGAAGGAGGCTGAAGAAAGCGCCTCTTCAACCTCAGGAGGCTGAAGGCTTGTCACCAAAAGCACTCACAAACTTCTACAGATGCACAATCGAGAGCATCCTGGCGGGCTGTATCACCGCCTGGTACGGCAACTGCTCCGCCCTCAACCGTAAGGCTCTCCAGAGGGTAGTGAGGTCTGCACAACGCATCACCGGGGGCAAACTACCTGCCCTCCAGGACACCTACACCACCCGATGTTACAGGAAGGCCATAAAGATCATCAAGGACATCAACCACCCGAGCCACTGCCTGTTCACCCCGCTATCATCCAGAAGGCGAGGTCAGTACAGGTGCATCAAAGCTGGGACTGAGAGACTGAAAAACAGCTTCTATCTCAAGGCCATCAGACTGTTAAACAGCCACCACTAACATTGAGTGGCTGCTGCCAACACACTGTCATTGACACTGACCCAACTCCAGCCACTTTAATAATGGGAATTGATGGGAAATGATGTAAATATATCACTAGCCACTTTAAACAATGCTACCTTATATAATGTTACTTACCCTACATTATTCATCTCATATGCATACGTATATACTGTACTCTATATCATCGACTGCATCCTTATGTAATACATGTATCACTAGCCACTTTAACTATGCCACTTTGTTTACTTTGTCTACAAACTCATCTCATATGTATATACTGTACTCGATACCATCTACTGTATGCTGCCCTGTACCATCACTCATTCATATATCCTTATGTACATATTCTTTATCCCCTTACACTGTGTATTAGACAGTAGTTTTGGAATTGTTAGTTAGATTAATTGTTGGTTATCACTGCATTGTCGGAACTAGAAGCACAAGCATTTCGCTACACTCGCATTAACATCTGCTAACCATGTGTATGTGACAAATAAAATTTGATTTGATTTGATTTTTGTGTGGGGGGCTGTCTAGGGGGGGGTGTTCGGGGGAGGGGTGTGTGTGTGGGAGGGGGCTGTGTGTGTGGTGTGTTCAGGGGGGGGTGGGGGGCTGTGTGTGGGGGGCTGTGTGTGTGTGGGTGGGGGGCTGTGTGTGGAGGGGGTGTGGGTGGTATGGGGTTTAACTGGTATGTCTCTGTGTATCTCTGTTTAACTGGTATGTTTCTGTGTATCTCTGTTTAACTGGTATGTCTCTGTGTATCTCTGTTTAACTGGATGGGGGTGTAACTCTGTTTAAGGGGTTGGTATGTCTCTGTGTATCTCTGTTTAACTGGTATGTCTCTGTGTATCTCTGTTTAACTGGTATGTCTCTGTGTATCTCTGTTTAACTGGTATGTCTCTGTGTATCTCTGTTTAACTGGTATGTCTCTGTGTAACTCTGTTTAACTGGTATGTCTCTGTGTAACTCTGTTTAACTGGTATGTCTCTGTGTAACTCTGTTTAACTGGTATGTCTCTGTGTATCTCTGTTTAACTGGTATGTCTCTGTGTAACTCTGTTTAACTGGTATGTCTCTGTGTAACTCTGTTTAACTGGTATGTCTCTGTGTAACTCTGTTTAACTGGTATGTCTCTGTGTATCTCTGTTTAACTGGTATGTCTCTGTGTATCTCTGTTTAACTGGTATGTCTCTGTGTATCTCTGTTTAACTGGTATGTCTCTGTGTCCACTAGGCATCCAGACAGACAGTGTTCTGTCAGCCAGACTCCAGATCATCAGGATCTACATAAGAGAAGATGGCCGTCTGGTCATCGAGTTCAAAACACACGCCAAGTTCAGGGGTCAGTTTGTCCCCGAGCACCACACTCTGCCTGGGCACAAGTCCCACCTGATGGTCCCGGACCACCTGGGGGGGATAGAGTTCGACATGCAGCTCATCTGGAGCGCCCAGTCCTTTGATTCTCCCTACCAGCTTTGGAAAGCCACCTCCTCATACAGCAGGTCAGTAAACAGACATACTGTTATATACAGTTATAGATATATATATTAATAGATATACCCAGTCCTTTGATTCTCCCTACCAGCTCTGGAAAGCCACCTCCTCATACAGCAGGTCAGTAAACAGACATACTTTTATATACAGTTATAGATATATATATTAATAGATATACCCAGTCCTTTGATTCTCCCTACATGCTCTGAGGGCCACCTCCTCTTACATCAGGTTAGTAAGGGTTACTCAGTGTTTAAGCTTTTGTTCCGACCTGTGTCTTCTGCATGCCACAAAAACAGTGTTAGCCTGCTGAGCTAAGTTAAAGCCTAGGCATTAGCCTGGGGACCTAATGTAAACGTCGTCAGGTTTCAGGGAAAGGTTAAAACATCCTGTAAGTGTGATTCAGAAGCGTCTCTGTTAGAGGAGCTTTACCATAATGTCTACGCTTGTTGTGTTTCCAGGAAAGACTACTCTGGAGAGTACACAGTGTTTCTGATCCCCTGTACCGTGCAGCCAACCCAACCATGGACCGACCCTGGAGACAAGCCTCTGTCCTGCACAGGCCCACGCCCCAGAGAAGTATGTCCCTCCACAGCCACCATACACTTCTTAGTGAGGGCCCCAGAGAAGTATGTCCCTCCACAGCCACCATACACTTCTTAGTGAGGGCCCCAGAGAAGTATGTCCCTCCACAGCCACCATACACTTCTTAGTGAGGGCCCCAGAGAATTATGTCCCTCCACAGCCACCATACACTTCTTAGTGAGGGCCCCAGAGAAGTATGTCCCTCCACAGCCACCATACACTTCTTAGTGAGGGCCCCAGAGAAGTATGTCCCTCCACAGCCACCATACACTTCTTAGTGAGGGCCCCAGAGAAGTATGTCCCTCCACAGCCACCATACACTTCTTAGTGAGGGCCCCAGAGAATTATGTCCCTCCACAGCCACCATACACTTCTTAGTGAGGGCCCCAGAGAATTATGTCCCTCCACAGCCACCATACACTACTTAGTGAGGGCCCCAGAGAAGTATGTCCCTCCACAGCCACCATACACTTCTTAGTGAGGGCCCCAGAGACGTATGTCCCTCCACAGCCACCATACACTTCTTAGTGAGGGCCCCAGAGACGTATGTCCCTCCACAGCCACCATACACTTCTTAGTGAGGGCCCCAGAGACGTATGTCCCTCCACAGCCACCATACACTTCTTAGTGAGGTCCATACACTGTTGCCATGCTCCTATCTTGACAATTGGTTGGCAAATAAAGATATGGTTGATTTGGTTAAATATGTCACTCAAACATATGTTGTGGTGTTCCTCAAGGCTCCATTCTAGGACCTGTTTCATATGGCCATGCTCGACATATACGGTAAGAACCTGACGTAATGTCATCTCTCCCAGGTTCCAACTACCTATAGCCTTCCAGCAGACCAACCGACCGGTGCCTGTCGTGTACAGCCTCAACACAGAGTTTCAGCTGTGCAACAATGAGAAGGTGTTCATGATGGACCCAGCCGTCGCTGACATGTCCATGGCTGAGATGGACTACAAGGGAGCCTTCTCTATGGGTACAATAACCGTTCCACACACAAGTCACAGGGCAGACCCAAATAAAGAGAACGGGGATAGTTGAGCTATTACCCGTTATCTACATGACCAAACATTCCGACTTAGACAAAGATATTGTAAAAAAAAATATACACTATTTCACTATTTTCCACAGTGACTGAAAATAGAAAACATGGCTCAATTTACCCCGCTTGCCCATATGTCTCTGGGGCCACTGGGTTCAAAATGTGTGGCTCTTATATCCAGTCATCCACAACTTGTCTCTCTGCTGCCCCTACAGGGCAGATGCTGTATGACAGGGTCTGTTTATTCGAGTATTGTCTCTCTGCTGCCCCTACAGGGCAGATGCTGTATGACAGGGGCTGTTTATTCAAGTATTGTCTCTCTGCTGCCCCTACAGGGCAGATGCTGTATGACAGGGGCTGTTTATTACAGTATTGTCTCTCTGCTGCCCCTACAGGCCAGACATTGTATGGCAGGGTGCTGTTTATTACAGTATTGTCTCTGTGCTGCCCCTACAGGCCAGACATTGTATGGCAGGGTGCTGTGGAACCCAGAGCAGAACCTGAACTCAGCCTACAAGCTGCAGCTGGAGAAGGTGTACCTGTGTACGGGACGTGATGGATACGTGCCCTTCTTCGACCCCACGGGGACTCTGTACAACGAGGGCCCTCAGTATGGCTGCATCCAGACCAACAAACACCTCAAACACAGGTTCCTGATCCTGGTAGGTATATCTACTGAGATGGGAAAGAGGTCAAGCGTCCTATGTTTTCTCCATGTCTGCCATGGAGCTGCCCATTCTAATACAGGTTTGCTGGCAAAGTGTGCCCTCTATTCATCTCTATGATGGTATAGTTTCTATTCAACTCCCATTGTCCTCTTGTAGTGGTTGGAGATATTGGTGATGTTCCAGGTTGTCTTGTTGTTTTTTCACAGTCCGCGCTGCACATCTCAGAAGATGTCCATGTCACATGAATGTGCTTCCTGAGATGCTTCAAAACACTGATAATCTGTGCAGTGTGACTGCAATTTTGACAACCTAGAATTGCAGGCGGTGCAAACTGTTTGTAGATTTACATGTAGCCCCTTTCATCAGACATTCTTATTCCAACCCGACTTGTATCAATTTGGATAAGAGCGTCTGCTAAATGACTTAAATGTAAATGTAAATATATCAAAGAGTGCATACTGCGCATTTCTTTTATAAATCTGATCCCTTCGGGAGTTGAACCCACAACCTAAGAGTTTCCTTGCACCACATAGTTGACCCGTGACCTTTTTGGTTTGTCTTGAGGTATGTCACCCAACGTAAACAGCCAACCAATGTGACCTGATGGACTGGTTTGATCCACGCCAACCAATGTGACCTGATGGACTGGTTTGATCCACGTCGCTCAGGGCGTAGTCATGGCCTTACAGAGATAAGACTTTGAGCTATTCAAACAGGAGGAATCTTATTGGTGTACAATTCACTGCTCTGGTATCGTATTGCTGGATCGTTTATGCCAACGTTTACAATAATGGGTGTATGGCAGGCTATTGTCACAAATGCTGGAAATTACACAATTTACTGAAACTAAACGTTCTACTGAAACTGCACATTTTACTGAAACTAAACGTTTTACTGAAACTACACGTTTTATTGAAACTAAACGTTTTACTGAAACTAAACGTTTTACTGAAACTGCACATTTTACTGAAACTACACGTTTTACTGAAACTACACGTTTTACTGAAACTGCACGTTTTACTGAAACTACACATTTTACTGAAAATACACGTTTTACTGAAACTACACATTTTACTGAAACTACAACTGAAAGTCCAAGCTTTACTTAAGCAATAAGGCCTGAGGGGGGTGTGGTATATGGCCAATATACCACGGCTAAGGGCTGTTCTTATCCACAACGCAACACGTTGTGCCTGCCTGCATACAGCCGTTAGCCGTGGTATATTGATCATATACCACAAACCCCAGAGGTGCCTTACTGCTATTATAAACTGGTTACCAATGGAATTAGAGCAGTAAAAATACATGTTTTGTCAAACCCCTGGTATACTGTCTCATATACCACGGCTGTCAGCCAATCAGCATTGGTTGGCTCAAACCAACCAGTTTATAATGAGATTTAAACAACAAATGTACTAATGGCTAAGCATCTATAGCCTACATCCAGCAGTGAGCTAGCCTTGTTAGCCTACATCCAGCAGTGAGCTAGCCTTGTTAGCCTACATCCAGCAGTGAGCTAGCCTTGTTAGCCTACATCCAGCAGTGAGCTAGCCTTGTTAGCCTACATCCAGCAGTGAGCTAGCCTTGTTAGCCTACATCCAGCAGTGAGCTAGCCTTGTTAGCCTACATCCAGCAGTGAGCTAGCCTTGTTAGCCTACATCCAGCAGTGAGCTAGCCTTGTTAGCCTACATCCAGCAGTGAGCTAGCCTTGTTAGCCTACATCCCAGTGAGTGAGCTAGCCTACATTGTTAGCCTACATCCAGCAGTGAGCTAGCCTTGTTAGCCTACATCCAGCAGTGAGCAAAGCATCTATAGCCTACATCCAGCAGTGAGCTAGCCTTGTTAGCCTACATCCAGCAGTGAGCTAGCCTTGTTAGCCTACATCCAGCAGTGAGCTAGCCTTGTTAGCCTACATCCAGCAGTGAGCAAAGCATCTATAGCCTACATCCAGCAGTGAGCAAAGCATCTATAGCCTACATCCAGCAGTGAGCAAAGCATCTATAGCCTACATCCAGCAGTGAGCAAAGCATCTATAGCAAAGCATCTATAGCCTACATCCAGCAGTGAGCAAAGCATCTATAGCCTACATCCAGCAGTGAGCAAAGCATCTATAGCCTACATCCAGCAGTGAGCAAAGCATCTATAGCCTACATCCAGCAGTGAGCAAAGCATCTATAGCCTACATCCAGCAGTGAGCTAGCCTTGTTAGCATGTATGCTAGCGTTTGATTTGATAGTGTCTGGATAAGTTGGAAATAACGGTGTTGTAACGTCTCTCCTTTAGGATCGGAAGCAGCCTGACGTCTGTGACAGGTACTTCCATGACGTTCCCTTCGAAGCGAACTTTGCGTCGGATATCACCGAATTACAGACCATGACAGCCATACCTGGTGTTGATGGATTTACCATGAAAGTTGATGCCCTGTACAAGGTCAGCGAAGACAAAAGACTTATCCACTTAACTGTAATGATTTATTAAATGATAATGTACTGCTTATGAATGCATTATATATGAGTTCTAAATGTGTTATGAAGGCCTTAGGTACCCTTCAAAAAAGGCCTTCAAGTTTGATGGTAACTCTCAGAGAAGTAAAATGATTGATCTGATTTATCTCCATGGTAACTCTCTTTTTTGATTGACAGGTGGAGGCGGGGCATCAGTGGTACCTTCAGGTGATCTACGTGATTGGTCCAGAGTCCATATCCGGCCCCAGGATTCAGCGTTCTCTGACCTATCAGCTCACCCACAGCAGTGGCGGGGGCGGACTCGCCGGGACCTGGTCAATCAGCTGAGCCAAAGCATCGGCCACAGCCGTGCTCGCCGGGACCTTGTTGACCACAGCGGACGTCTCACTCTAGACCAGTCTCTGATATATGACAACGAGGGTGACCAGACGAAGAACGGAACCAATATGAAGACTCTCCGCCTCGAGGTCCCCGCTGCCTCAACCTTTAACCCCCAAATGGGCGGTTCGGTGGGCGGGGGAGTGGCCGCACTAACCCTATTGGTCCTCGTCTTGCTCGCTTCATGTTTACTCTTCAGGAAGTGCAGACGATCGGCTGGGAAGAAGCCACCCCAGATGGCGGAGGAGTACCCTCTGAACACCAAAGTAGAAGTGTGTTTGGAGAGGACCCTGGAGAAGAACTTCAGCTCTAAACACTGCACCGTCAGGAACATCAACATCAACCGGAACTACGACAACGTCAACTCCAAGGTCAACAGAGGCGCAAAGGTCAACGGAGGGGCGAAAGTCAAGCAGGTCAACCTGGAGGTCAAGCTCCACAACAACCTCCACAACGATGGCACCGAGGTCTGAGGATCCCCAGCACCTCCCACCATTGTTTACCCTGGCTAGATCATTTCCCCATTCGGGGTTTGCCAACGTTGAACTAGTAGAAGTAACAGTTCTACTCAAGGGGAAACATCTACCGGAGTGGAGGAGTATTTTACGAGACATCTAAAAGAAATGTCATTTTCTAAAAAGCGTTTGTTTGTACTTCTGGAATTAAATATTGTTTGTTGATGTATTTTTATATGACCGTGATGAGAGATAAAAGGGAAGAGTTGTTTTTGACGGCCAGCTATGCAGCGTTTATTCAAATAATTTCAAAACTGGGCTACCTCAGGAATAGGGAAACGAGTGAACAACTATCGAACTATTGGCATAAAACACGATTGATTATGTCATTATTTGAATCTATTTGTGTCTCTTTCGTTTTTTTTTTCCCCTTGGTGTTTTCAACTTGTCATCGTTGTTGAACGACTAGAGAGTTAGTTAGTTAGTTAGTTTGGAATCAAGGGAAATCTGCTGTCTTGTTTTCCCGCTTTATGTTTCCATGACAACAACAACGCCAAAATGATCAACGTATGGTAGCGCTTTGCTTCCAGCTTGTCTTGAATAATTTGAATAGTTCAGTTATAGCTCGGCTGCATTATTTAATCACAGTGCCATAATATGACATCTATGAAAGTATTAAACACAGTCAGGACCCCAATCCTAACTCCACTTGAGTACATCATTCATTCATTTCAATGGAAGATTTGCACAAAAAACTTGTAGGATGCAGGCCTATAGCGTGTTATGGTCTTCTGCCCACAACTGAATGAGTAGTGTTGTAATTTATATATTTTCAAGTGCAATTAAACCATGAACACACTCTCCTCAAACTAAGTTCTCTGCATGTGAAAATAAGATCCAGCCTAGTAATATAGTGTGTCTGAAATGACACCCTATCCCCTATACCAGTGTTTCCCTGGCCCTACTCCAGTCCTCCAGTACCCCCAACAGCCCAACTCCGGTCCTCCTGTACCCCCAACAGCCCAACTCCTGTCCTCCAGTACCCCCAACAGCCCTACTCCAGTCCTCCAGTACCCCCAACAGCCCAACTCCTGTCCTCCTGTACCCCCAACAGCCCAACTCCGGTCCACCTGTACCACCAACAGCCCAACTCCAGTCCTCCAGTACCCCCAACAGCCCAACTCCAGACCTCCAGTACCCCCAACAGCCCAACTCCAAACCTCCTGTACCCCCAACAGCTCAACTCCGGTCCTCCAGTACCCCCAACAGCCCAACTCCAGTCCTCTAGTACCCCCAACAGCCCAACTCCAGTCCTCTAGTACCCCCAACAGCCCAACTCCAGTCCTCCAGTACCCCCAACAGCCCAACTCCAGTCCTCCAGTACCCCCAACAGCCCAACTCCAGTCCTCCAGTACCCCCAACAGCCCAACTCCAAACCTCCAGTACTCCCAACAGCCCAACTCCGGTCCTCCAGTACCCCCAACAGCCCAACTCCAAACCTCCAGTACCCCCAACAGCCCAACTCCAAACCTCCAGTACCCCCAACAGCCCAACTCTGGTCCTCCAGTACCCCCAAAAGCCCAACTCCAGTCCTCCAGTACCCCCAAAAGCCCACATTATTGTTGTAGCCCCAGACAAACTCACTTGATTCAACTCATTGAGCTGTTG
>NC_060177.1:90075972-90108472 GCF_021184085.1 Oncorhynchus gorbuscha
TGTATCAAACGTGGGCCTGTTCAAAAGGTCATCTTTTGTTCTCCATGGGGGATGACATCATTTCCTCAATGGGAAGCACCGGGAGGCTACACCTCCGCTCAGGTAAAGGTGTGGTACTCCGTGGAAGATTTCTGCTGTTGACTATTGTGTTGAGTGGTAGCTAAACTTCAGGTAAGAATCACTAGAATACATTTATTTTTGCGAGGTTGTTTGTTCTTACGAATAGGACGTAGACGAATGCTGTGTATTGACGTTCGTTAGAAGTGATTTTCCTCGCTGTTTTATGAAAATGTGATGTGATTGATCTTGCCTGTACTTTATACTGAGATCAACTCGACTGCTGAATACCGTTTTTGATCTCTGGTTCTTTGTGACGTTGCTCTGACGAATTAAAATGTATTCTATTTGTGTTCTATTGTATTCTATTGTATTCTATTGTATTCTATTTGTATTCTATTGTATTTTATTGTATTTTATTGTATTCTATTGTATTCTATTGTATTTTTATTGTATTATATTGTATTATATTGTATTCTATTGTATTCTATTGTATTTTATTGTATTCTATTGTATTATATTGTATTCTATTGTATTCTATTGTATTCTATTGTATTCTATTGTATTTTATTGTATTTTATTGTATTCTATTGTATTATATTGTATTCTATTGTATTTTATTGTATTCAATTGTATTCTATTGTATTTTATTGTATTCTATTGTATTCTATTGTATTTTATTGTATTCTATTGTATTCTATTGTATTTTATTGTATTCAATTGTATTCTATTGTATTTTATTGTATTCTATTGTATTCTATTGTATTTTATTGTATTCTATTGTATTTTATTGTATTCTATTGTATTCTATTGTATTCTATTGTATTTTCCTGTATTTTATTGTATTCTATTGTATACTATTGTATTTTCCCTGTTAACTTTTGGTGTTTTGGACTACTGTGCTCTATCACTTTTTAAAACTGTAATATGGTGAGAGAAGTGGCCTATTTCGTAACAATGCCTTTATCTCACCAGATACAGACGTCACTGGTCCACATCACCATTGAAATGGCAACTTTATGGGTAAGATCACTAGTGTGATGCATGCGTTGATAATAAAATAGGCAATTCATATGAATTAGGTTTCGGATAACTTTTAAGATAACTTTGTATAAAGCATAAAACAAACAAAAAATCTACACGGAGCGTACAAAACATTAGGAACACCTGCTCTTTCCATGACGCAGACTGACCAGGTGAATCCAGGTGAAAGCCATTCCGAGGGTGTGTTGCCATTCAGAGGGTGTGTTGCCATTCAGAGGGTGTGTTGCCATTCAGAGGGTGTGTTGCCATTCCGAGGGTGTGTTGCCATTCCGAGGGTGTGTTGCCATTCAGAGGGTGTGTTGCCATTCAGAGGGTGTGTTGCCATTCAGAGGGTGTGTTGCCATTCAGAGGGTGTGTTGCCATTCAGAGGGTGTGTTGCCATTCCGAGGGTGTGTTGCCATTCAGAGGGTGTGTTGCCATTCAGAGGGTGTGTTGCCATTCAGAGGGTGTGTTGCCATTCAGAGGGTGTGTTGCCATTCAGAGGTTGTGTTGCCATTCAGAGGGTGAAAGGGCAAGACAAAATATTGAAGTACCATTGATTTGGGAAGTAGGTGCCAGACGCACAGGATTGTATGTGTCAAAAAACTGTAACACTGCTGACTTTTTCCACACGCAACAGTTTCCTGTGTCCACCACCCAAAGGACATCCAGCCAACTGGACACAACTGTTGAGCATTGAGGTCAACATGGGCCAGTATCCCTGTGGAAGTTATTTTGACACTGAGGCTGTTCTGATGGCAAAAAGGGGTTGCAACTCTAACATTAGAAAGGGTTCCTAATGTTTTGAACACTCTTGTGTATATTTACAATGTACAAATAGATAGTAGTCGAGGGATAGGCCACCTCAGTTTTAATAGGCATAAAACACCCTGAAGCGAACAATAGCACAAACCTGTGACTCGCGGTCTGTGTGTCTGTATCGCTGGACTATTGAATGACCTGGAAGGTCTCATGGACTCCCCAACCTAATGCAGAGTTTTACCAGGTCTCACGTTGATAGAAGTCGAATGTGACATTGTTTTCATTTGTGAAATTTGAATATAAACTGGTTTATTTTGTGTGCAGACCGGAGAGAGAGGGAGCATCAAGCCCAAGGCAGATTTCAACGCAAAGGATGACGCTGTGGCTCTCAGAAAGGCCATGAAGGGACTAGGTAAAGAATACTGGCCCCTTCTAGAACAGTCTCAGAAAGGCCATGAAGGGACTAGGTAAATAATACTGGCCCCTTCTAGAACAGTCTCAGAAAGGCCATAAAGGGACTAGGTAAAGAATACTGGCCCCTTCTAGAACAGTCTCAGAAAGGCCATGAAGGGACTAGGTAAAGAATACTGGCCCCTTCTAGAACAGTCTCAGAAAGGCCATGAAGGGACTAGGTAAAGAATACTGGCCCCTTCTAGAACAGTCTCAGAAAGGCCATGAAGGGACTAGGTAAAGAATACTGGCCCCTTCTAGAACAGTCTCAGAAAGGCCATGAAGGGACTAGGTAAAGAATACTGGCCCCTTCTAGAACAGTCTCAGAAAGGCCATGAAGGGACTAGGTAAAGAATACTGGCCCCTTCTAGAACAGTCTCAGAAAGGCCATGAAGGGACTAGGTAAAGAATACTGGGCCCTTCTAGAACAGACCAGGATTCAAATACTGGCCTCTTCTAGAACAGACCTGTGTTCAAATACTGGCCTCTTCTAGAACAGACCTGTGTTCAAATACTGGCCTCTTCTAGAATAGACCTGGGTTCAAATACTGGCCTCTTCTAGAATAGACCTGGGTTCAAATACTGGCCTCTTCTAGAATAGACCTTGGTTCAAATACTGGCCTCTTCTAGAACAGACCTGGGTTCAAATACTGGCCTCTTCTAGAATAGACCTGGATTCAAATACTGGCCCCTTCTAGAACAGACCTGTGTTCAAATACTGGCCCCTTCTAGAACAGACCTGGCTTCAAATGCTGGCCTGTTTTAGATCTCTCAAATACTGGCCTGTTTTAGATTTCTCAAATACTGGCCTGTTTTAGTACTTCTTAATTCTCCCTAATTCGTGGCGGTGTAGATCGGTTCTATTGTATAGCCAACGAGCCTTGTTGGGATTTGTCTGCAGGTACAAACGAGAAGACCTTAATAGATGTTCTAACTCAGAGGAGTAGTGGTCAACGTCAGCTCATCTGTAAAGCTTACCAAGAAGAAGCCCCTGGCAAGGTAAGAACTCAACTCTTTCTACCAGGGTTACAACTCTCTCTCTCTCTCTCTCGTTCTCTCTCTATTTCTCCCTCTCTCTCTTTCTCTCTCTCGTTGTCTCTCTATTTCTCCCTCTCTCTCGTTCTCCCTCTCGTTCTCTCTCTATTTCTCCCTCTCTCTCGTTCTCCCTCTCGTTCTCTTTCTATTTCTCCCCCCCCCTCTCTCTCTCCCTCTCTCTCTTTCTCTCTCTCGTTGTCTCTCTATTTCTCCCTCTCTCTCGTTCTCCCTCTCGTTCTCTCTATTTCTCTCCCCCCCCCTCTCTCTCTCTCTCTCTCTCTCTCTCTCTCTGTGTGTGTGATAACTTGTCTACCTGTCTTCCTGTAGACTTTGGTGGAGGACTTAGAAGGGGACAACTATGGTCACTTTGAGGACCTGCTGGTCGCGCTGGTCACGCCCCCCGCCATCTATGACTGCCAGCAAGTCACCAAGGCCATGAAGGTGACGTTTTTCACGTTTTTATTGCCTCCCTAAACAAATAATTTCTTTATTTAACTGAATTTGTACTCAACACTAACACCAGACTAATGTGTTGCAGGGAGTTGGGACTAAAGACAGTGTCTTGATAGAAATCTTCGCCACAAGATCCAACAAACAAATCAAAGAGATTTCTGATGCCTAT
Source organism: Oncorhynchus gorbuscha (assembly GCF_021184085.1). Lineage (NCBI taxonomy): Eukaryota > Metazoa > Chordata > Actinopteri > Salmoniformes > Salmonidae > Oncorhynchus > Oncorhynchus gorbuscha. Next base: position 90,079,922 of record NC_060177.1, read on the forward strand.
TTAAAACGTAAGAATTGATCAGTGTAATCATTGCTAGGCTCAGTTGTGTGTTTCAACCAATCAATTCAGTACCTGGACGGAGATTACATCATCAGATGATGCTAAGATGATTTGATAGTTGACAAGGAGACGGGTTTACATTGCAATAGATTTTATTTCATAGAAACTGAGAAGAAGTTGGCCTTGGACCTGAAGAAGGAGACTTCTGGAGAATTTGCTCAAGCTATTCTCATTCTGGCCGAGGTATTGTGAGCCCAATCAAAACGTAGGATCTGTAGTTGCTGTTGTTGTCTATAAAATGGGCCTGTTATAAATCTCTCAATATGGTTTGTCTCTAAACTAAGGGCAAGCGGGATGAAAACACACAGGTGGATGCAGCCAAGGCCAAAGAGGATGCTAAGGTGCTGTGAGTTGATGTTTCTCGGGTGTTATGACACAGTTATTAGGGTGCAACATGTATAATGACATGTATAATAACATTTATAATAACAATTTATAACACCATTAATAACACCATTAATAACACCATTTATAATAACATTTATAATGACATTTATAATACCATTTATAATGACATTTATAATACCATTTATAATACCATTTATAATTACATTTATAATACCATTTATAATACCATTTATAATACCATTTATAATACCATTTATAATACCATTTATAATACCATTTATAATACCATTTATAATACCATTTATTTACATGTATAATAACATTTATAATGACATTTATAATAACATTTATAATGACATTTATAATAACATTTATAATAACATTTATAATGACATGTATAATAACATTTATAATGACATTTATAATAACATTTATAATGACATTTATAATAACATTTATAATGACATTTATAATAACATTTATAATGACATTTATAATAACATTTATAATGACATTTATAATTACATTTATAATAACATTTATAATGACATTTATAATGACATTTATAATACCATTTATAATAACATTTATAATACCATTTATAATGACATTTATAATTACATTTATAATGACATTTATAATACCATTTATAATGACATTTATAATACCATTTATAATACCATTTATAATAACATTTATAATACCATTTATAATGACATTTATAATAACATTTATAATGACATTTATAATACCATTTATAATGACATTTATAATACCATTTATAATAACATTTATAATGACATTTATAATAACATTTATAATACCATTTATAATGACATTTATAATAACATTTATAATACCATTTATAATGACATTTATAATAACATTTATAATACCATTTATAATACCATTTATTTACATGTATAATAACATTTATAATGACATTTATAATAACATTTATAATGACATTTATAATAACATTTATAATAACATTTATAATGACATTTATAATAACATTTATAATACCATTTATAATGACATTTATAATAACATTTATAATACCATTTATAATGACATTTATAATAACATTTATAATACCATTTATAATACCATTTATTTACATGTATAATAACATTTATAATGACATTTATAATAACATTTATAATGACATTTATAATAACATTTATAATAACATTTATAATAACATTTATAATACCATTTATAATAACATTTATAATAACATTTATAATGACATTTATAATAACATTTATAATGCCATTTATAATAACATTTATAATACCATTTATAATACCATTTATAATGACATTTATAATAACATTTATAATGCCATTTATAATAACATTTATAACAACATTTATAATACCATTTATAATAACATTTATAATACCATTTATAATACCATTTATAATGACATTTATAATACCATTTATAATGACATTTATAATAACATTTATAATACCATTTATAATACCATTTATAACAACATTTATAATACCATTTATAATGACATTTATAATAACATTTATAATACCATTTATAATAACATGTATAATGACATTTATAATAACATTTATAACATCATTTATAATACCATTTATAATGACATTTATAATACCATTTATAATGACATTAATAATAACATTTATAATACCATTTATAATAACATGTATAATGACATTTATAATAACATTTATAACACCATTTATAATAACATTTATAATGACATTTATAATAACATTTATAATAACATTTATAATACCATTTATAATAACATTTATAATAACATTTATAATACCATTTATAATAACATGTATAATGACATTTATAATAACATTTATAACACCATTTATAATAACATTTATAACAACATTTATAATACCATTTATAATACCATTTATAATACCATTTATAATACCATTTATAATGACATTTATAATACCATTTATAATAACATGTATAATGACATTTATAATAACATTTATAACACCATTTATAATAACATTTATAATACCATTTATAATACCATTTATAATACCATTTATAATAACATTTATAATACCATTTATAATACCATTTATAATACCATTTATAATGACATTTATAATACCATTTATAATAACATTTATAATACCATTTATAATACCATTTATAATACCATTTATAATGACATTTATAATACCATTTATAATGACATTTATAATAACATTTATAATACCATTTATAATAACATGTATAATGACATTTATAATAACATTTATAACACCATTTATAATAACATTTATAATGACATTTATAATAACATTTATAATAACATTTATAATACCATTTATAATAACATTTATAATAACATTTCAAATCAAATCAAATCAAATCAAATCAAATCAAATCAAATCAAATTTATTTTTATAGCATTTATAATAACATTTATCAGCTTATATCTCAAAATGACATTTATAATGACATTTAAACCCATTTATAAAAACCCCAAACAGCAAACAATGCAGGTTTATAAAGCATTTATAATGACATTTAGGAAAAAATACCATTTATAATAGGCATTTAAAACCATTTATAATGGAATAAAACCTAGATTTATAAACCATTTATAATGACATTTATAATACCAGACATTTATAATAACATTTATAATCCTCTTCTGGCTAATGCCATTTAGAGATTATAACAGAAAATGACCAAGATGTTAATAAATATTCATAAATACCATTTAGCATGGTCAATTTATAATATTTATAAGGCATAACATTTATGAAACATTTATAATGACATTTATAATAACATTTATAATACCATTTATAATGACATAACATTTATAATCAGGTGGACATTTATGGGGACATTTATAAGCCATTTCATGTATAATCATGACATTTAGTAACATGGGACATTTATAATAACATTTATAATAACATTTATAATAACATTTATAATACCATTTATAATAACATTTATAATAACATTTAAATGAGATTTATTACAGATAAGCATATAACATTTATGGCCAGTCCATTTATAATGACTGTGCCATTTATAAGCCATTTTATAACAGAACATTTATAAAGATGTTCAAATGTTCATTTAAATGACCAGCATTTGAATAATTTATAAGGCAGAACATTGAAACTGGAGCAGGAGCATTTATGGCCAGGTGGACATGGGGATAACATTTATAATACCATTTATAATAACATGTATAATGACATTTATAATGTCATTTATAAGTCCTGGGACATGGTTTATAGGGCATTAAGGCCATTTATAATACATTTATAATGGCCAGGTTATAATAACAAGGAGTCATATGTCAGGTAGTCCTGGGGCATGGTTCATTTATAGGGCATTTAGGTCCTCATTTATAAGAGAGAAAGAATTTATAATAAAGGAGAGAATTTATAAGAACATTTATAACACACATTTTAGATTTACATTTATAATACATTTATAGGACACCATTTATATGACATTTATAATACATTTATAATAACAGTATAAACAAACATTTATGACCCATTTATAATAACATTTATAATACCCCATTTATAATACATTTATAAACTAACATTTATAATAGCATTTATAATACATTTGGAGGCATTTATGAGACAGGAGGGGTCATTTATAATAACATTTATGGCCCCATCCATTTATAAGGACACCCCATTTATAATGGACATTTATAGGGCCAAACAGGAATTTATAATAACCCCACCCATTTTTGCCATTTATAATAGCATTTATAATACCATTTATAACACCATTTATAATAAATTTATAATACCATTTATAATAACATGTATAATGACATTTATAATAACATTTATAACACCATTTATAATAACATTTATAATGACATTTATAATACCATTTATAATAACATTTCCATCTCTGTGAAACACATCGAAAATAAATATTTCTTTATTCCCTCCGTCAGACTCTTTACAACGCGGGGGAGAAGAAGTGGGGGACAGACGAGTCCAAGTTCATCGACATCCTGTGTCAGAGAAGCATACCTCAACTCAGACAAAGTAAAGATATCTGACCTCATGCACAACATTGTTGTTGTTATCTTATGTCTGACCTGTGATGTCATGTTTTTGTGTAGCTCTGGTGGAATACAAGACCATCAGTGGGAAGAGTCTGCAGGAGAGCATCGAGGGAGAGATGTCTGGGGATCTAGAGGAGCTACTGGTGGCCATTGGTATTTTTGATTTTTTTTTAACCTTCATTTAACTAGGCAAGTCAGTTAAGAACACATTCTTATTTTCAATGACGGTCTAGGAACAGTGGGGTTAACTGCCTCGTTCAGGGGGCAGAACAACAGAGTTGTACCTTGTCAGCTCAGGGATTCGAACTTGCATCCTTTCGGTCACTAGTCCAACGCTCTAACCACTAGGCTACCCTGCCGCCCCTCAATCACAGCTGTATTCTACTTGGTAAACTACTGCTCAATCACAGCTGTCTTCTACTGGGGGCCATTGGTTATCTACTGCTCAATCACAGCTGTCTTCTACTGGGGGCCATTGGTTATCTACTGCTCAATCACAGCTGTCTTCTACTGGGGGCCATTGGTTATCTACTGCTAAATCACAGCTGTATTCTACTGGGGGCCATTGGTAAACTACTGCTCAATCTCAGCTGTATTCTACTGGGGGCCATTGGTAAACTACTGCTCAATCACAGCTGTATTCTACTTGGGGCCATTGGTAAACTACTGCTCAATCACAGCTGTATTCAACTGGGGGCCATTGGTAAACTACTGCTAAATCACAGCTGTATTCTACTGGGGGCCATTGGTAAACTACTGCTCAATCACAGCTGTCTTCTACTGGGGGCCATTGGTAAACTACTGCTCAATCATAGCTGTATTCTACTGGGGGCCATTGGTAAACTACTGCTAAATCACAGCTGTATTCTACTGGGGGCCATTGGTAAACTACTGCTCAATCACAGCTGTATTCTACTGGGGGCCATTGGTAAACTACTGCCCCAACACAGCTGTATTCTACTGGGGGCCATTGGTAAACTACTGCTCAATCACAGCTGTATTCTACTGGGGGCCATTGGTAAACTACTGCTCAATCACAGCTGTATTCTACTGGGGGCCATTGGTAAACTACTGCTAAATCATAGCTGTATTCTACTGGGGGCCATTGGTAAACTACTGCTCAATCACAGCTGTATTCTACTGGGGGCCATTGGTAAAATACTGCTCAATCATAGCTGTATTCTACTGGGGGCCATTGGTAAACTACTGCTCAATCATAGCTGTATTCTACTGGGGGCCATTGGTAAACTACTGCTCAATCATAGCTGTATTCTACTGGGGGCCATTGGTAAACTACTGCTCAATCACAGCTGTATTCTACTGGGGGCCATTGGTAAACTACTGCTCAATCACAACTGTATTCTACTGGGGGCCATTGGTAAACTACTGCTCAATCACAACTGTATTCTACTGGGGGCCATTGGTAAACTACTGCTCAATCACAACTGTATTCTACTGGGGGCCATTGGTAAACTACTGCTCAATCACAACTGTATTCTACTGGGGGCCATTGGTAAACTACTGCTCAATCACAACTGTATTCTACTCCATTGGTAAACTACTGCCCCAACACAGCTGTATTCTACTGGGGGCCATTGGTAAACTACTGCCCCAACACAGCTGTATTCTACTGGGGGCCATTGGTAAACTACTGCTCAATCACAGCTGTGTTCTACTGGGGGCCATTGGTAAACTACTGCTCAATCACAGCCGTGTTCTACTGGGGGCCATTGGTAAACTACTGCTCAATCACAGCTGTATTCTACTGGGGGCCAGTGGTAAACTACTGCTCAATCACAGCTGTGTTCTACTGGGGGCCATTGGTAAACTACTGCCCCAACACAGCTGTATTCTACTGGGGGCCATTGGTAAACTACTGCTCAATCACAACTGTATTCTACTGGGGGCCATTGGTAAACTACTGCTCAATCACAACTGTGTTATTATGTGTTTTCTTTTATTCATTATTTTATTTTGTTTAACCTTTATTTAACTAGGCAAGTCAGTTAAGAACAAATTCTTATTTACAATGACGGCCTACCAAAAGGCATAAGGCCTCCTGCGGGAACGGGGGACAGGGGATTAAAAATATGTATATATAAAAAAATAGGACAAAACACACGTCATGACAAGAGAGACAACATAACACTACATGAAGAGAGACCCGAGACAACAACATAGCAAGACAGCAACACATGACAACACAGCATGGTAGCAACACAACATGAAAACAACATGGCAGCAACACAACATGGTAGCAACACAAAACATGGTACAAACATTATTGGGCACAGACAACAGCACAAAGGGCAAGAAGGTAGAGACAACAATACATCACACAAAGCAGCCACAACTGTCAGTAAGAGTGTCCATGATTCTTGAGTCTTTGAATGAAGAGATCGAGATAAAACTGTCCAGTTTGAGTGTTTGTTGCAGCTCGTTCCAGTCGCTAGCTGCAGCAAACTGAAAAGACGAGTGACCCAGGAATGTGTGTGCCGTGGGGACCTTTAACAGAATGTGACTGTCAGAACGGGTGTTGTATGTGGATGATGAGGGCTGCAGTAGGTATCTCAGATAGGGAGGAGTGAGGTTTAAGAGGGTTTTATAAATAAGCATAAGCCAGTGGATCATGCGACAGTAAACAGAGATGACCAGATCACAGAGGAGTACAGACTGCAGTGTTGTGTCCTATAAGGAGCATTGGTGGCAAATCTGATGGCCGAATGGTAAAGAACATCTAGCCGCTCGAGAGCACACTTACCTGCTAATCTATAAATTATGTCTCCGTAATCTAGCACGGGTAGGATGGTCATCTGAATCAGGGTTAGTTTGGCAGCTGGGATGAAAGAGGAGTGATTACAATAGAGGTAACCAAGTCTAGATTTAACTTTAGCCTGCAGCTTTGATATGTGCTGAGAGAAGGACAGTGCAGCGTCTAGCCATACTCTCAAGTACTTGTATGATGTAACTACCTTAAGCTCTAAAACCTCAGAAGTAGTGACCACACCGGTGGGGAGAGGGGCATTCTTCTTACCAAACCACATGACCTTTGTTTTGCAGGTGTTCAGAACAAGGTTAAGGGTAGAGAAAGCTTGTTGAAGACTAAGAAAGCTTTGTTGTAGAGCGTTTAACACAACATCCAGGGAGGGGCCAGCTGAGTATAAGACTGTATCATCTGCATATAAATGGATGAGAGAGCTTCCTACTGCCTGTGCAGCATTGCTGATGTACATTGAGAAGAGTGTGGGGCCCAGCATTGAGCCTTGGGGTACTCCCTTGGTGACAGACAGTGGCTGAGATAACAGATTTCCTGATTTTATACACTGCACTCTTTGAGAGAGGTAGTTAGCAAAACAGGCGAAAGACCCCTCAGAGACACCAATACTCCTTAGCCGGGCCTCAAGAATAGAATAGTATACTGTATTAAAATATTTGGCCATGTCTATAAAAATAGCAGCACAACATTGCTTAGAATCAAGGGCAATTGTGAAATCATTGAAGACCTTTAAGGTTGCAGTGACACATCCATAACCTGAGCGGAAACCAGATTGCATACCAGAGAGAATATTATAGACATCAAGAGAGCCTGTCTGTTGATTATTGACAAGTTTTGATAAACAGGGCAAAATAGAAATAGGCCTATAACAGTTCTTGTGCCATGCTTGTACTGATCATGTTCTAAAGTTAAGCAAAAAATTACAAGGACTATTTGCATAAATTGGACTACTACTTTTATCATCCCAAATAACCACCACCAGTAACCCTAACCCATATATAACCCTAACCCATATATAACCCTAACCCATATATAACCCTAACCCATATATAACCCTAACCCATATATAACCCTAACCCATATATAACCCTAACCCATATATAACCCTAACCCATATATAACCCTAACCCATATAGAACCCTAACCCTAACCCATATAGAACCCTAACCCATATATAACCCTAACACATATATAACCCTAACCCATATATAACCCTAACCCATATAGAACCCTAACCCATATATAACCCTAACCCATATATAACCCTAACCCATATATAACCCTAACCCATATATAACCCTAACCCATATATAACCCTTGCCCATATATAACCCTAACACATAGATAACCCTAACCCATCTATAACCCTAACCCATATATAACCCTAACCCATATATAACCCTTACATATATATAACCCTAACACATATGTAACCCTAACCCATATATAACCCTAACCCATATATAACCCTAACCCATATATAACCCTAACCCATATAGAACCCTAACCCTAACCCATATATAACCCTAACCCATATATAACCCTAACACATATATAACCCTAACCCATATATAACCCTAACCCATATATAACCCTAACCCATATAGAACCCTAACCCATATATAACCCTAACACATAGATAACCCTAACCCATATAGAACCCTAACCCATATATAACACTAACACATATATAACCTTAACACATATATAACCCTAACCCATATATAACCCTAACCCTAACCCATATATAACCTTAACCCTAACCCATATATAACCCTAACCCATATATAACCCTAACCCATATATAACCCTAACCCATATATAACCCTAACCCATATATAACCCTTGCCCATATATAACCCTAACACATAGATAACCCTAACCCATATATAACCCTAACCCTTATATAACCCTAACCCTAACCCATATATAACCCTAACCCTAACCCATATATAACCCTAACCCATATATAACCCTAACCCATATATAACCCTTGCCCATATATAACCCTAACACATAGATAACCCTAACCCATATATAACCCTAACCCATATATAACCCTAACCCATATAGAACCCTAACCCATATAGAACCCTAACCCTAACCCATATAGAACCCTAACCCATATATAACCCTAACACATATATAACCCTAACCCATATATAACCCTAACCCATATAGAACCCTAACCCATATATAACCCTAACCCATATATAACCCTAACCCATATATAACCCTAACCCATATATAACCCTAACCCATATATAACCCTTGCCCATATATAACCCTAACACATAGATAACCCTAACCCATCTATAACCCTAACCCATATATAACCCTAACCCATATATAACCCTTACATATATATAACCCTAACACATATGTAACCCTAACCCATATATAACCCTAACCCATATATAACCCTAACCCATATATAACCCTAACCCATATAGAACCCTAACCCTAACCCATATATAACCCTAACCCATATATAACCCTAACCCATATATAACCCTAACCCATATATAACCCTAACCCATATAGAACCCTAACCCATATATAACCCTAACACATAGATAACCCTAACCCATATAGAACCCTAACCCATATATAACACTAACACATATATAACCTTAACACATATATAACCCTAACCCATATATAACCCTAACCCTAACCCATATATAACCTTAACCCTAACCCATATATAACCCTAACCCATATATAACCCTAACCCATATATAACCCTAACCCATATATAACCCTAACCCATATATAACCCTTGCCCATATATAACCCTAACACATAGATAACCCTAACCCATATATAACCCTAACCCTTATATAACCCTAGCCCTAACCCATATATAACCCTAACCCATATTTAACCCTAACCCATATATAACCTTAACCCTAACCCATATTTAACCCTAACCCTAACCCATATGTAACCCTAATCCTACCCCATATATAGCCCATATATAACCTTAACCCATATATAACCCTTGCCCATATATAACCCTAACACATAGATAACCCTAACCCATATATAACCCTAACCCATATATAACCCTAACCCATAAATAACCCTTACATATATATAACCCTAACACATATATAACCCTAACCCATATATAACCCTAACCCATATATAACCCTTACCCATATATAACCCTAACACATATATAACCCTAACCCATATATAACCCTAACCCAAATAACCTTGACCCATATATAACCCTAACCCATATATAACCCTAACCCATATATAACCCTTACCCATATATAACCCTAATCCTACCCCATATATAGCCCATATATAACCCTAGCCCTAACCCATATATAACCCTAACCCATATTTAACCCTAACCCTTATATAACCACCACCATGCTGCTTCTCTCCTCTAGTGAAATGTGTGAAGAATGTCCCAGCATACCTAGCTGAACGCCTGCATCAAGGCATGAAGGTACAGACAGTATATTTTTATGTTAAATACAATGAGCATATTGTTGTGTGATAGTCACTGTAAGTTAGGAAATGGTGATTCAGTGATTATGTCACTGTCAGAATCTTACATTTATATGTTATTTACTTCATTTTTAATATGGTCACTGTCTCAGGGCGGAGGAACGAATGAGTGTACCCTGAACCGTATCATGGTCAGCCGGTCAGAGATAGACATGCTGGACATCAGAGCAGAGTTCAAGAAGCTTTATAGCTATTCTCTGCACTCTGCCATCGAGGTAAGACTACACCCCCTTACCCGCACCCTCACCCCCACGCTAGCCCTCACCCTAACCCTCAACCTCACCCTAACCCTCACACTAGCCCTCACCCTAACCCTCAACCTCACCCTAACCCTCACGGTAGCCCTCACCCTAACCCTAACCCTCACTCTAGCACTCTCCCTAATCCTCACCCTAACCCTAACCCTTGCCCTCGCCCTCGCCCTTACCCTTACCTTAACCCTAACCCTAACCCTCACCCTCACCCTCACCCTCACCCTCACCCTCACCCTCACCCTCACCCTCACCCTCACCCTCACCCTAACCCCTACCGTAAACCTCACCCTTGCCCTCGCCCTTACCCTTACCTTAACCCTAACCCTCACCATCACCCTATCCCCTACCCTTACCCTCACCCTAACCCTAACCCTAACCCTCACCCTCACCCTATCCCCTACCCTTACCCTCACCCTCACCCTCATCCTAACCCTCATCCTAACCCCTACCCTAAGCCAGATAGAGATAAGGTCTTTTCACACTACTGAGCCGAACCAAGTCAAGGCAAACCAAACTGTACTTAGCTGTCCTGGTTACACATCCACCATAGATCCTGGAACCGTTCTAAAAAAGGACAAACTAAAAAGGAAATTCCCAAGCCCGCACAGGTTGGTACGGATTGGCTTAGCACGAGACTGTGAAAAGGCCATTAGATAACTTAACGGTACCATGGTCAGAGTTGGAGTTCAAATTTAAATTGAGCTTGTCCTTAGCTACCTTTCAAGTATCTACAGTATTTCTCCTGTGAGGTCCATTGCATCTCAGTGCTTGAGGCGTCAATACAGACACCTCGGTTCAAATCCAGGCTGTATCACAACCGGCCGTGATTTGGAGACCCATAATGCGGCGCACAATTGGCCCAGCGTCGTCCGGGTTTGGTCGGTGTAGGCCGTCATTGTAAATAATAATTTGTTTCTTAACTGACTTGCCCAGTTAACTTCTTATTAAAGCTACACTCGTTGTGAATCTAGCCAACATGTCAGATTTGTAAAATGCTTTTCGGCGAAAGTATGAGAAGCTATTATCTGACCGCATGCACCCCCCAAAATACCTGAACGAGACCTAAACAAAAGATTTAGCGGTAGCCGGCGCTACACAAAACGCAGAAATAAAATATAAAACATTCATTACCTTTGACGAGCTTCTTTGTTGGCACTCCTATATGTCCCATAAACATCACAAGTGGGTCCTTTTCCCTATTAAATAAAGGTTAAAACAACAACAAACAATGTCCTGACATGCTCACCCATCGACAGGCATTGTACTCTATTCAATTAAAGGGTGTCTATACTGATTGTGGTTTTAATGGTCAACTGCAATACAGATCAAAAATCTACTTGCTACAACTGTGATATGTTGTTGTCTCACCTAGCTGTCTTAAAGGGATACTTTGGGATTTTGACAATGAAGCCCTGCTAGCAGATACCCATAGACTTCCAGTCATTGCGCTAACGCTAGTTAGCATTGGCTCGTGACACTACCTCTATCTTCCTTCATACTGGACACAGAGACATACAAATAAAAGGGCCCCATTGCCAAAATCTTAAAGTATCCCTTTAAGATGAATGAATACACTAATTGTAAGTCCCTCTGGATAAGTGCATCGGCTAAATGTCTATAATGTTCACGTAAAAATGTGTACACACCTTTTCCTGTCATAGATTACACATGATCTAGTTAGGTTTTGTGTGCTTGTCCTCACTGGTGTGTGACAGAACGGTTGTGTTGTGTTCTTCTGTCTGTAGTCGGATACATCTGACTTCTATGGGGACTGTCTCAAGAAGATCTGTGGAGGGGACGATTAACAATGTAACACTATGGAGGGGACGACTAAGACAGTAACACAACACTGCAGCCAGAAGATGCCTGTGTATCATACTGGTGCTACTACTGCTGCTGCTACTACTACTACTAATTCTACTACTATTACCCACTAATATTACTAATACTACTACTACCCACTAAGATTACTACTACTACTACTACTACTACTACTATTACTACTACTACTACTACTACTATTACTACTACTACTACTACTACTACTACTACTACTACTACTATTACTACTACTACTACTACTACTATTACTACTACTACTACTACTATTACTACTACTACTACTACTATCACTACTACTACTACTACTACTATCACTACTACTACTACTACTACTACTACTATTACTACTACTACTACTACTATCACTACTACTACTACTACTACTATCACTACTACTACTACTACTACTACTACTACTACTACTATTACTACCCACTACTACTACTACTACTACTACTATTACTACTACTACTACTACTATCACTACTACTACTACCACTACTACTACTAGTACCATCACCTTTACTGAGCTACCTTCCTCTCAGTCTACCATTTCAATATACAGTATTGGATCGTGTTCATTAGCCACCTGATCTGAATATATATACTGAAAATGGGAGGAACTAGATGGACCAATAAGAAACACTCATTGTCATTTTCTGTTGCAATGCCCTACTCTCTTCCTACCAAATCTACTCATCTTATAGACTTTTAAATTCATATTTTAGATTAGCTGTTATAAGTAGGGAATCATTGTATATCAGTGCTGTGTCTGATTTTGTGTGACGGCAGTTCTGTTCTGTTTTTATCTCTCTAATCTGATAGCCACACGTCTGATAGCCACACGTCTGATAGCCACACGTCTGATAGCCACACGTCTGATAGCCACAAGTCTGATAGCCACAGGGAAGTCTGATAGCCACAGGGAAGTCTGATAGCCACGGGGAAGTCTGATAGCCACACGTCTGATAGCCACACGTCTGATAGCCACACGTCTGATAGCCACAGGGAAGTCTGATAGCCACAGGGAAGTCTGATAGCCACGGGGAAGTCTGATAGCCACACGTCTGATAGCCACAAGTCTGATAGCCACAAATCTGATAGCCACAAATCTGATAGCCACAAATCTGATAGCCACACATCTGATAGCCACAAGTCTGATAGCCACACGTCTGATAGCCACAAGTCTGATAGCCACACGTCTGATAGCCACAGGGAAGTTTGATAGCCACACGTTTGATAGCCACAGGGAAGTCTGATAGCCACAAGTCTGATAGCCACAGGGAAGTCTGATAGCCACAGGGAAGTCTGATAGCCACAGGGAAGTCTGATAGCCACACGTCTGATAGCCACAGGGAAGTCTGATAGCCACAAGTCTGATAGCCACAGGGAAGTCTGATAGCCACAAGTCTGATAGCCACAGGGAAGTCTGATAGCCACAAATCTGATAGCCACACGTCTGATAGCCATACGTCTGATAGCCACACGTCTGATAGCCACAGGGAAGTCTGATAGCCACAGGGAAGTCTGATAGCCACAAGTCTGATAGCCACACGTCTGATAGCCACACGTCTGATAGCCACAGGGAAGTCTGATAGCCACAAGTCTGATAGCCACACGTCTGATAGCCACAGGGAAGTCTGATAGCCACAAGTCTGATAGCCACAGGGAAGTCTGATAGCCACACGTCTGATAGCCACAGGGAAGTCTGATAGCCACAGGGAAGTCTGATAGCCACACGTCTGATAGCCACAGGGAAGTCTGATAGCCACAAGTCTGATAGCCACAGGGAAGTCTGATAGCCACAGGGAAGTCTGATAGCCACACGTCTGATAGCCACAGGGAAGTCTGATAGCCACACGTCTGATAGCCACACGTCTGATAGCCACACGTCTGATAGCCACAGGGAAGTCTGATAGCCACACGTCTGATAGCCACAGGGAAGTCTGATAGCCACAGGGAAGTCTGATAGCCACAGGGAAGTCTGATAGCCACAGGGAAGTCTGATAGCCGCACGTCTGATAGCCACGGGGAAGTCTGATAGCCACACGTCTGATCGCCACAGGGAAGTCTGATAGCCACAGGGAAGTCTGATAGCCACGGGGAAGTCTGATAGCCACACGTCTGATAGCCACAGGGAAGTCTGATAGCCACACGTTTGATAGCCACACGTCTGATAGCCACAGGGAAGTCTGATAGCCACACGTTTGATAGCCACGGGGAAGTCTGATAGCCACACGTCTGATAGCCACAGGGAAGTTTGATAGCCACACGTCTGATAGCCACAGGGAAGTCTGATAGCCACAGGGAAGTCTGATAGCCACGGGGAAGTCTGATAGCCACGGGGAAGTCTGATAGCCACGGGGAAGTCTGATAGCCACAGGGCTATCAGACTTCCCCGTGGCTATCAGACGTGCGGCTATCAGACTTCCCCGTCGCTTGTAACGCCAGGGTAGTGGGTTCGATCCCCGGGACCACCCACACGTAGAATGTATGCACACATGACTGTAAGTCGCTTTGGATAAAAGCGTCTGCTAAATGGCATATATTATTATTATTATTACCTACATTTTATGACATGATTCTAATTTATATCAATAAAAACATCTCATTAAGAAGGAGATACTGTACTAAATACCATCTCATTAAGAAGGAGATACTGTACTAAATACCAGAATTTTTCCAACACGTTACGGAATGTTCTAGAATGTTCTTTAAAGACACAGAGATCTGTGGTAAGTGATATGTGTGGTATGTAATTTACACTCACCACTAGAGGTCCCCATTGATTCACACAGAAGCAGGAGATGCCATGTGAGTGAAGCATAGGGTCTCTGATATAAAGGCACGGTAGAGTTTATAGACGAAGCATAGGGTCTCTGATATAAAGGCACGGTAGAGTTTATAGATGAAGCGTAGGGTCTCTGATATAAAGGCACGGTAGAGTTTATAGACGAAGCATAGGGTCTCTGATATAAAGGCACGGTAGAGTTTATAGATGAAGCTTACAGCCAAAAGCTGCCATATGTCAAAATGATTTATTCAAGTAAATACAGTGATTTATTTTTCAAACTTGGCATTTAATGACTCTTTCATCTTCATTGACTGTGAAACTATAGAATGAATGTTTAATGGGAACGGTATCCTTCCCTTCCTTCTTTCAAGTTGATGTCCAGCACTGTGTGACTCTTGGCTATGTTTTGTCATTTTTCATTGTCATTTTGTTCAATTTTCCCACACGCTATATGACTTTGAATGTTTTTGATGGCTGAACTATGTGTGCCATTCAGGGAAACTGAATGCGTTATTCGTTTGCCCTCAGTTGACAGCCGTTCACATTTCAACATCATCAACTAGCTGGGTTTAAATAGCGTTGGTTTTCTTTCGAAAACTTCAGTTGCATTTGATGGAGCTTTACCTATCTCAATAGAAGTCATGGAATTAGTCCCCAAAAGTGCAAACTCCACCCATCTGGATCCAGACCGGTCCAGTCAAACAAAAGTACTTGAGTGGAAACAGAAATGATTTGTTTTCATGCATTGGGAAAGAAAAACAACAAGAATAGAATTAGACTAACAATAGAGTTAATTTCAGACACAGGTTGTGTACAGAGTGTCTAACATCTCCTCAGTTCAAGAGGGAGTATGGCTAGCTCCTTCAAGATCAACTCTGAAAACAAAGCCAGTCACGCAAACCTAACCCTTTTTCTGTTTTGAGCTAACCTCATATTTTCTAACCTCGACATAAATAAATGTTTTATTTTTCACAACAAGCATGCATTATGAATGTGTAACTTCTGTTGTTCTGTTGACATATTCTACCTCACAGAGATTAGAATACACTGCACCGCTTCTAAGAATTTACTGTTGACATATTCTACCTCACAGAGATTAGAATACACTGCACCGCTTCTAAGACTTTACTGTTAACATATTCTACCTCACAGAGATTAGAATACACTGCACCGCTTCTAAGACTTTACTGTTGACATATTCTACCTCACAGAGATTAGAATACACTGCACCGCTTCTAAGACTTTACTGTTGACATATTCTACCTCACAGAGATTAGAATACACTGCACCTCTTCTAAGACTTTACTGTTGACATATTCTACCTCACAGAGATTAGAATACACTGCACCGCTTCTAAGACTTTACTGTTGACATATTCTACCTCACAGAGATTAGAATACACTGCACCGCTTCTAAGACTTTACTGTTGACATATTCTACCTCACAGAGATTAGAATACACTGCACCGCTTCTAAGACTTTACTGTTGACATATTCTACCTCACAGAGATTAGAATACACTGCACCGCTTCTAAGACTTTACTGTTGACATATTCTACCTCACAGAGATTAGAATACACTGCACCGCTTCTAAGACTTTACTGTTGACATATTCTACCTCACAGAGATTAGAATACACTGCACCGCTTCTAAGACTTTACTGTTGACATATTCTACCTCACAGAGATTAGAATACACTGCACCGCTTCTAAGACTTTAATGTTGACATATTCTACCTCACAGAGATTAGAATACACTGCACCGCTTCTAAGACTTTACTATTAAAATATTCTACCTCACAGAGATTAGAATACACTGCACCGCTTCTAAGACTTTACAATTAACATATTCTACCTCACAGAGATTAGAATACACTGCACCGCTTCTAAGACTTTACTTTTAACATATTCTACCTCACAGAGATTAGAATACACTGAACCGCTTCTAAGACTTTACTATTAACATATTCTACCTCACAGAGATTAGAATACACTGCACCGCTTCTAAGACTTTACTGTTGACATATTCTACCTCACAGAGATTAGAATACACTGCACCGCTTCTAAGACTTTACTGTTAACATATTCTACCTCACAGAGATTAGAATACACTGCACCGCTTCTAAGACTTTACTGTTGACATATTCTACCTCACAGAGATTAGAATACACTGCACCGCTTCTAAGACTTTACTGTTAACATATTCTACCTCACAGAGATTAGAATACACTGCACCGCTTCTAAGACTTTACTGTTGACATATTCTACCTCACAGAGATTAGAATACACTGCACCGCTTCTAAGACTTTACTGTTGACATATTCTACCTCACAGAGATTAGAATACACTGCACCGCTTCTAAGACTTTACTGTTGACATATTCTACCTCACAGAGATTAGAATACACTGCACCGCTTCTAAGACTTTACTGTTGACATATTCTACCTCACAGAGATTAGAATACACTGCACCGCTTCTAAGACTTTACTGTTGACATATTCTACCTCACAGAGATTAGAATACACTGCACCGCTTCTAAGACTTTACTGTTGACATATTCTACCTCACAGAGATTAGAATACACTGCACCGCTTCTAAGACTTTACTGTTGACATATTCTACCTCACAGAGATTAGAATACACTGCACCGCTTCTAAGACTTTACTGTTGACATATTCTACCTCACAGAGATTAGAATACACTGCACCGCTTCTAAGACTTTACAATTAACATATTCTACCTCACAGAGATTAGAATACACTGCACCGCTTCTAAGACTTTACAATTAACATATTCTACCTCACAGAGATTAGAATACACTGCACCGCTTCTAAGACTTTACTATTAACATATTCTACCTCACAGAGATTAGAATACACTGCACCGCTTCTAAGACTTTACTGTTAACATATTCTACCTCACAGAGATTAGAATACACTGCACCGCTTCTAAGACTTTACTGTTAACATATTCTACCTCACAGAGATTAGAATACACTGCACCGCTTCTAAGACTTTACTGTTGACATATTCTACCTCACAGAGATTAGAATACACTGCACCGCTTCTAAGACTTTACTGTTGACATATTCTACCTCACAGAGATTAGAATACACTGCACCGCTTCTAAGACTTTACTGTTAACATATTCTACCTCACAGAGATTAGAATACACTGCACCGCTTCTAAGAATTTACTGTTGACATATTCTACCTCACAGAGATTAGAATACACTGCACCGCTTCTAAGACTTTACTGTTAACATATTCTACCTCACAGAGATTAGAATACACTGCACCGCTTCTAAGACTTTACTGTTGACATATTCTACCTCACAGAGATTAGAATACACTGCACCGCTTCTAAGACTTTACTGTTGACATATTCTACCTCACAGAGATTAGAATACACTGCACCGCTTCTAAGACTTTACTGTTGACATATTCTACCTCACAGAGATTAGAATACACTGCACCGCTTCTAAGACTTTACTGTTGACATATTCCACCTCACAGAGATTAGAATACACTGCACCGCTTCTAAGACTTTACTGTTAACATATTCTACCTCACAGAGATTAGAATACACTGCACCGCTTCTAAGACTTTACTATTAACATATTCTACCTCACAGAGATTAGAATACACTGCACCGCTTCTAAGACTTTACTGTTAACATATTCTACCTCACAGAGATTAGAATACACTGCACCGCTTCTAAGACTTTACTATTAACATATTCTACCTCACTGAGATTAGAATACACTGCACCGCTTCTAAGACTTTACTGTTAACATATTCTACCTCACAGAGATTAGAATACACTGCACCGCTTCTAAGACTTTACTGTTAACATATTCTACCTCACAGACATTAGAATACACTGCACCGCTTCTAAGACTTTACTATTAAAATATTCTACCTCACTGAGATTAGAATACACTGCACCGCTTCTAAGACTTTACTGTTAACATATTCTACCTCACAGAGATTAGAATACACTGCACCGCTTCTAAGACTTTATTGTTGACATATTCTACCTCACAGAGATTAGAATACACTGCACCGCTTCTAAGAATTTACTGTTGACATATTCTACCTCACAGAGATTAGAATACACTGCACCGCTTCTAAGAATTTACTATTAACATATTCTACCTCACAGAGATTAGAATACACTGCACCGCATCTAAGACTTTACTGTTGACATATTCTACCTCACAGAGATTAGAATACACTGCACCGCTTCTAAGACTTTACTATTAAAATATTCTACCTCACAGACATTAGAATACACTGCACCGCATCTAAGACTTTACTATTAAAATATTCTACCTCACAGAGATTAGAATACACTGCACCGCTTCTAAGACTTTACTATTAAAATATTCTACCTCACAGAGATTAGAATACACTGCACCGCTTCTAAGACTTTACAATTAACATATTCTACTATTCTACCTCACAGAGATTAGAATACACTGCTCCGCTTCTAAGACTTTACTATTAACATATTCTACCTCACAGAGATTAGAATACACTGCACCGCTTCTAAGACTTTACTGTTGACAGATGGCACCTCTTCTTCTTATGAAATGACCTGTTCAATTATGTAATTTCTTCACAGCAGAGCTGAGGTGAATTTACGAACACTGAATTTGCAAATATGTTCTATCTGAGATACGGAAAGTTTCATATCAAACTAAACTCAAAGTCTTCCCAGGAAAAAACAAAAATCCAATTCCTCAATTTATGTTTATAACTTCATCTAGCCAATAACATGCAGATGGTTCCCAGCAGACGGTCTGCAGAGTAAATCGTATGATAGTTGTGTTGTTTTACTCAGAGCAGAATAGAAGCTTGTGGTCTTGGTATGCAGTAGCTGCTCCTGGCTGACTATAATTGTGTGCATCTGACAAAGCCTTCTCAGTGGAACATCAATTCCCTGTGTTTTCTTCTTTTAACTTCTTGGCGCACCCATCCCGTTAGCGGGATCATTTTCGTCAACATCCGCTGAATTGCAGAGCGCCAAATTCAAATTAAATTACTAAAAAGATTTCATTTTCATGAAATCTCAAGTGCAATATAGCAAAACACAGTTTAGCTTTTTGTTAATCCACCTGGCATGTCAGATTTCAAAAAATCTTTACAGCGAAAAAAAGCTAGCAGCGAAGTAGATTGGTCACGAAAGTCAGAAAAGCAATACAATTAATTGCTTGCCTTTGATGATCTTTGGATGTTTGCACTCACGAGACTCCCAGTTACACAATAAATGTTCCTTTTGTTCGATAAAGATTATATTTATATCCAAAAACCTCCATTTGGTTGGTGCGTTTTGTTTAGTAATCCACAGGCTCGTGCAGGTCACGAAGGGCAGACGAAAATTCCAAATAGTGTCCGTAAAGTTCGTAGAAACATGTCAAACGTTTTTTATAATCAATCCTCAGGGTGTTTTTACAATAAATGATCGATAATATTTCAACCGGACAGTAGCTTTTTCAATAGGAGAGAGAGAGAACATGTCTGCTCCAAGCTTTTGGCGCATGCAGAAGTCTGGGGACACCCAGCTATGCACTGACGCGATGTGATCGTTCTCACTCATTTTTCAGAATAAAAGCCTAAAACTATGTCTAAAGACTGTTCACACCATGTGGAATCCATAGGGAAAGGAATCTGCTGGATATCCCTTTAAATGGAGGGAAGGCATGCAATGGAACAGGGAGGTTTCAAAATAAGATGCACTTCCTGGATGGATATTCCTCAGGTTTTCGCCTGCAATATCAGTTCTGTTATACTCACAGACAATATTAATATTAATATGTTATGGTGTTGAACTTAATTAGAATCCTCTGTTGAACGGAGAACTAGGTGATGAAACATGCATACCACTCAGAATAGATTATTACTGCTTTACAGATTAAGTTAGCTGGGAGAGAGGAGAGACAGATTGGGGATTCTCAGAAGAACAAGAAAAATAATACTTTATCATCGATCGTTATTTTCACTTTTTTAAACCCCATCAGACTCTCTGGTTGTCCAGTTAATATACACATGTTTTCGATGACCTGATGACACCTGTCCGGATGCCCACCCCGAAGAGCCCTGCAGGGGAATGGCCGAAGCCAGCTGTGGTGTCGGCGTTGATTGGATACCCTCGTTAGTGTTAGACAAACTGCTTCCTGTCTCAGGATGAGGCACAGGGGGGCTAGAACCATGATGGACAGTTGCACTGGGGATACTAATCCAATTCTGGGAGGCTAAGAATCCCACTATCCCATAGCTCAATGCTGGAAGCTGAGCATCACTCAAAGCAGAGACGTTTCTATACATTCCAGCTGGAGAACACAAGCTAATTTCATTGGCAGTACAGTATGATACCGTAGTGTATTTCCAGCCACAGCTGTCTTCTGCTAGATAGTTTGCCAGTAATTACCTACATATGAATAAGGCCTTCATTTGTAAATGATTTGAACATGTTTATTTGAATCATCATTCAGAACGACACATTCAACTCTTTGGGACGTACATATATGATGTTTCCTGTAATCTGACGACTTCCTAATAGATATGCCTCCTTTTTTCGACACTCGCACTCACACTTCAATACAGTACAATACATCTTATAAAACAAATATCAGGTACAAATATGTTTGCATAATTTAACATGATAAAAATAACGCTTTACTTAGACATTTTTCCTGTAAGTGTGATAATACTGTATATTGACTCTCAATGTACAGGTACATGTAACTGCCAAAATAATGGAAACACACGAGTAAATGAGGGATACAAAGAATATTGAAAGCAGGTAATTCCACACAGGTGTGGTTCCTGAGTTAATTAAGCAATTAATGTCCCATCATGCTTAGGGTCATGTATAAAAATGCAGGGCAGGCCATTATTTTGGCTACCATGGCTAGGATGACATTGTCTCCATCCACAGGGCAGAAGTGATCACTGAATGAGCATGAAAACGACGTAAACCACATGCTATGGTGGTCTCATTTATCACTTATCAATCCAATTGAACTCCTATGGGAGATTCTGGAGCGACGCCTGAGACAGCGTTTTCAACAACAAAACACCAAATGATGGTTCACGTCCCTCCAACAAAGTTCCAGACACTTGTAGAATCTATGCATTAAAGCTTTTATTTAACACACTTTATGTTGGGGTTTCCTTTATTTTGGAAGTTACGTGTATTTCCTTTGTTTCGTAACTGACTGATAGTAATATATATTTATGTACATACACATACTGTAGCAAGCAATAGATTTACCTTTAGTCACATTCTATATTAAATGTTTATATTTCATAGATTAAAAAATAAAAAAACGATAGAAAAACTGTCTTTGGGACTTGATCTCATGACCATTATAAAACATAAAACACACAAAACAGAGACTGCACACTTCTAATAATCTGATGTTAGAATTCCTTTGAATGAGGATGATGATGATAATGTTTGGTATGAATACAACACAATCAACGTTGTTTCCACATCATTTCAATTCAATTACATTGAACCAAAGTTGAATAGATGTTGAATTGGATGTCTGTGCCCAGTGGGATTTGTCATATGTTGTGTAGATGCCTAGGAGTTAGCCCAGAGGGACAACACAGTTTTATAGCATCCAGAAGACCTGGGTTAGCCCAGAGGGACAACACAGTTTTATAGCATCCAGAAGACCTGGGTTAGCCCAGAGGGACAACACAGTTTTATAGCATCCAGAAGACCTGGGTTAGCCCAGAGGGACAACACAGTTTTATAGCATCCAGAAGACCTGGGTTAGCCCAGAGGGACAACACAGTTTTATAGCATCCAGAAGACCTGGGTTAGCCCAGAGGGACAACACAGTTTTATAGCATCCAGAAGACCTGGGTTAGCCCAGAGGGACAACACAGTTTTATAGCATCCAGAAGACCTGGGTTACGAACCAAACCAGTCTTCAAAACTATCCAACCCCCCTCCTCCTCCTCCTCCTCCTCACAGTTTTCCTTCTACACGGACAGCGGCTGTCTGCCTTTATGCCATCCGATACACCTATGGCTTGAGCCTTCTCCAAAACACGGCCCTACTAGGCATCTTTATCCCATGGAACTGTCCTCCAGGGAGGAATTCCTCAGGCCGCAGGGTCATGACAGGGGATTTTTCTCTAGTGACAGCCGGCTGCTAAAATATAGGATAGTTCTGATGGACAGTTTACTACTTGATCCCCCCCAGCTGTTCAAGACCCTGGAGATCAACTAGTCACTTTGTCTTTTTAGTTGGCCCGATTAAAGGGATGGTTCACCCCAAAACTGAAGTTTGTCTGATCTTTTCATACCCTAACAGTGATCGCGGGACGTGGATTTCAGATGACTTTTGAGAAGGGAAAAAACAACAACCTTGTGTGAACTTGGTTTAGACATGAACAATCTCATAGAGATTGAAGAGTTTTTCACAGAAGGAGAACAATACCTCCTAAAAAGGGGGAAAGAACGTGAACCACTTCGTAAGCATTTTCCAAAACCCAAACCATTGGTAACTGTCACGGATCCCTCCAGAACTTTCATTACACACACCTGTCCCCTGTTCCCACCGATTAGTACTTGTGTAAGTGTGCCCTTTGGTTTCCACTGGGCTGTCGATTATTGTTACAATGTCCCTTGGTGCGTGTGAGTACCTATGCTGTGTGTTTTGGGCTTTCGTGCCCTTGTGGATTGCGCAGATGATTACGGGTCTCATCCCGTGTGTTAATCATTGTGCACTTGTGTTATTTCTTCTAGGCACTCCTCACTCTTTTGTTTTGGGTTTCAACCCTGTGTTTTATAAAAGTGTTTGTTTGGTCATCGTCCCCTTGCCTTTACACGGGACACTCTGTCATTTGGGCTTAATAAAAAACACTATTACGCATTCCTGCACCTGTCTCCTGACCCTTCACGCCAACGTGACAGTAACATCAAAGCTTTACAATCACAGAACTCAATGGTTGCATTTGACAGCCCTTTGGTTTTGAACTCACTTTACATACTGAACTGTACTGTATGACAACAGGAATGCTTCTAATAATGGAAAAGTCAAAGTTCAGAAAAATAAACACTGAACAGAAGTCCTGTTGATGTGCCCAGAAATCCATCCAACCTTGGGCTGAATATTTTCCCGGTATTTTACAAGTGTTCCATCTAGAGAATAAATCACTTTTTTTTCCCGGGTAACCAGGTATTTTGCGCCCAAACTGGAAGTTCTAAAGCAGGGATGTCCAACTCATTCCAAACTGGAAGTTCTAAAGCAGGGATGTCCAACTCATTCCAAACTGGAAGTTCTAAAGCAGGGATGTCCAACTCATTCCAAACTGGAAGTTCTAAAGCAGGGATGTCCAACTCATTCCAAACTGGAAGTTCTAAAGCAGGGATGTCCAACTCATTCCAAACTGGAAGTTCTAAAGCAGGGATGTCCAACTCATTCCAAACTGGAAGTTCTAAAGCAGGGATGTCCAACTCATTCCAAACTGGAAGTTCTAAAGCAGGGATGTCCAACTCATTCCAAACTGGAAGTTCTAAAGCAGGGATGTCCAACTCATTCCAAACTGGAAGTTCTAAAGCAGGGATGTCCAACTCATTCCAAACTGGAAGTTCTAAAGCAGGGATGTCCAACTCATTCCAAACTGGAAGTTCTAAAGCAGGGATGTCCAACTCATTCCAAACTGGAAGTTCTAAAGCAGGGATGTCCAACTCATTCCAAACTGGAAGTTCTAAAGCAGGGATGTCCAACTCATTCCAAACTGGAAGTTCTAAAGCAGGGATGTCCAACTCATTCCAAACTGGAAGTTCTAAAGCAGGGATGTCCAACTCATTCCAAACTGGAAGTTCTAAAGCAGGGATGTCCAACTCATTCCAAACTGGAAGTTCTAAAGCAGGGATGTCCAACTCATTCCAAACTGGAAGTTCTAAAGCAGGGATGTCCAACTCATTCCAAACTGGAAGTTCTAAAGCAGGGATGTCCAACTCATTCCAAACTGGAAGTTCTAAAGCAGGGATGTCCAACTCATTCCAAACTGGAAGTTCTAAAGCAGGGATGTCCAACTCATTCCAAACTGGAAGTTCTAAAGCAGGGATGTCCAACTCATTCCAAACTGGAAGTTCTAAAGCAGGGATGTCCAACTCATTCCAAACTGGAAGTTCTAAAGCAGGGATGTCCAACTCATTCCAAACTGGAAGTTCTAAAGCAGGGATGTCCAACTCATTCCAAACTGGAAGTTCTAAAGCAGGGATGTCCAACTCATTCCAAACTGGAAGTTCTAAAGCAGGGATGTCCAACTCATTCCAAACTGGAAGTTCTAAAGCAGGGATGTCCAACTCATTCCAAACTGGAAGTTCTAAAGCAGGGATGTCCAACTCATTCCAAACTGGAAGTTCTAAAGCAGGGATGTCCAACTCATTCCAAACTGGAAGTTCTAAAGCAGGGATGTCCAACTCATTCCAAACTGGAAGTTCTAAAGCAGGGATGTCCAACTCATTCCAAACTGGAAGTTCTAAAGCAGGGATGTCCAACTCATTCCAAACTGGAAGTTCTAAAGCAGGGATGTCCAACTCATTCCAAACTGGAAGTTCTAAAGCAGGGATGTCCAACTCATTCCAAACTGGAAGTTCTAAAGCAGGGATGTCCAACTCATTCCAAACTGGAAGTTCTAAAGCAGGGATGTCCAACTCATTCCAAACTGGAAGTTCTAAAGCAGGGATGTCCAACTCATTCCAAACTGGAAGTTCTAAAGCAGGGATGTCCAACTCATTCCAAACTGGAAGTTCTAAAGCAGGGATGTCCAACTCATTCCAAACTGGAAGTTCTAAAGCAGGGATGTCCAACTCATTCCAAACTGGAAGTTCTAAAGCAGGGATGTCCAACTCATTCCAAACTGGAAGTTCTAAAGCAGGGATGTCCAACTCATTCCAAACTGGAAGTTCTAAAGCAGGGATGTCCAACTCATTCCAAACTGGAAGTTCTAAAGCAGGGATGTCCAACTCATTCCAAACTGGAAGTTCTAAAGCAGGGATGTCCAACTCATTCCAAACTGGAAGTTCTAAAGCAGGGATGTCCAACTCATTCCAAACTGGAAGTTCTAAAGCAGGGATGTCCAACTCATTCCAAACTGGAAGTTCTAAAGCAGGGATGTCCAACTCATTCCAAACTGGAAGTTCTAAAGCAGGGATGTCCAACTCATTCCAAACTGGAAGTTCTAAAGCAGGGATGTCCAACTCATTCCAAACTGGAAGTTCTAAAGCAGGGATGTCCAACTCATTCCAAACTGGAAGTTCTAAAGCAGGGATGTCCAACTCATTCCAAACTGGAAGTTCTAAAGCAGGGATGTCCAACTCATTCCAAACTGGAAGTTCTAAAGCAGGGATGTCCAACTCATTCCAAACTGGAAGTTCTAAAGCAGGGATGTCCAACTCATTCCAAACTGGAAGTTCTAAAGCAGGGATGTCCAACTCATTCCAAACTGGAAGTTCTAAAGCAGGGATGTCCAACTCATTCCAAACTGGAAGTTCTAAAGCAGGGATGTCCAACTCATTCCATGGACGGCCTAGTTGAATGTTTCTTTTTTTTCTCATTTCAAATAAGACAGACAACCAGGTGAGGGAAATTCTTTACTAATTTAGTGACTTTAATTGATCAGTCAAGTACAAGGAAGGAGGGAAAACCTGCAGACACTCGGCCCCTCCTTGGAATGAGCTGGACGGACTCTAAAGAATATATATTCATATGTCTGGATTTGATTAGAGCTTTGATCGGCATGATAATTCATACTCGATGCTACCTGAGCCCGATGGCCTGATGCATTTTATGAGCCCAAGCCCCAAAACGGCCAAATGATTGTGCCCGTTATCGAATAAATGAACATGATAGAGGATACTGCACATTACGCTCAACAGAAAAACAGAAAAGCCCATAGATGTAGCTAGCTATATACTCTCTTGGCTAAATAAATGAAACTAGCTCTAGTAGGTTCATCTTTTTGAGTGTGAGCTGTATTACTGTACTGTAGTATACTGTGTTATATAACTGGAATTACGCACCTCGTTCTAAACCATGAAGTTGGGAGAGAACATACGATGCTGGTGCAGGACATGCAGCCTAAAAAGTTACAAGTACAGGCTAGTCAATTTAATTTTAATTTAGAAATATACTAGGGCCTATTTGGCATTTTTAGAAATAGTAGGTTGACTCACATATATAGGCCAACCTTTCATAATATTTCCGCTAATGTTGTACAATGTTCGTATTCGCCTCCCTCCTCTTTCTGTTACTTGATTACTTTCTCGCTTTCAACAGCTAAATTAAATATGTTTTGTTATCATCATCATTGTAATGAATAGTACTATAATTATACTGAACAAAATATGAATGCAACATGTAACCACTTAAACAATTTTTGAATGAGTTACAGTTCATATGAGGAAATCAGTCAGTTGAAATCAATTCATTCGGCCCTAATCTATAATATATGCCATTTAGCAGACGCTTTTATCCAAAGCGACTTACAGTAATGTGTGCATACATTCTACGTATGGGTGGTCCCGGGGATCGAACCCACTACCCTGGCGTTACAAGCGCCATGCTCTACCAACTGAGCTACAGAAGGACCATCTATGGATTCCACATGACTGGGAATACAAATACGCATCTGGGAATGCCTTAAAAAAAAGATGTCTTAAAAAAAGATGGGCCTCACAGTGGGCCTCAGAATCTCCTCACGGTATTTCTGTGCATTCAAATTGCCATCGATAAAATGCAATTGTGTTCGTTGTCCGTAGTTTATACCTGCCCATATCATAACCCCACCGCCACCATGGGCCACTCTGTTCACAACTTTGCCATTGGCCCAACA
>NC_060177.1:90113472-90130972 GCF_021184085.1 Oncorhynchus gorbuscha
CGCTCTCACTAACATTAGGGTTAGTCTGTAGAGCTTCGACAGACGCTCTCACTAACATTAGGGTTAGTCTGTAGACCTTCGACAGACGCTCTCACTAACATTCGTGTTAGTCTGTAGAGCTTCGACAGACGCTCTTACTAACATTAGTGTTAGTCTGTAGACCTTCGACAGACGCTCTCACTAACATTAGGGTTAGTCTGTAGACCTTCGACAGACGCTCTCACTAACATTCGTGTTAGTCTGTAGACCTTCGACAGACGCTCTCACTAACATTAGTGTTAGTCTGTAGACCTTCGACAGACGCTCTCACTAACATTAGTGTTAGTCTGTAGAGCTTCGACAGACGCTCTCACTAACATTAGTGTTAGTCTGTAGACCTTCGACAGACGCTCTCACTAACATTAGTGTTAGTCTGTAGAGCTTCGACAGACGCTCTCACTAACATTAGTGTTAGTCTGTAGACCTTCGACAGACGCTCTCACTAACATTAGTGTTAGTCTGTAGACCTTCGACAGACGCTCTCAATAACATTAGTGTTAGTCTGTAGACCTTCGACAGACGCTCTCACTAACATTCGTGTTAGTCTGTAGACCTTCGACAGACGCTCTCACTAACATTCGTGTTAGTCTGTAGACCTTCGACAGACGCTCTCACTAACATTAGTGTTAGTCTGTAGAGCTTCGACAGACGCTCTCACTAACATTAGTGTTAGTCTGTAGACCTTCGACAGACGCTCTCACTAACATTAGTGTTAGTCTGTAGAGCTTCGACAGACGCTCTCACTAACATTAGTGTTAGTCTGTAGACCTTCGACAGACGCTCTCACTAACATTAGTGTTAGTCTGTAGACCTTCGACAGACGCTCTCAATAACATTAGTGTTAGTCTGTAGACCTTCGACAGACGCTCTCACTAACATTAGTGTTAGTCTGTAGACCTTCGACAGACGCTCTCACTAACATTAGTGTTAGTCTGTAGACCTTCGACAGACGCTCTCACTAACATTAGTGTTAGTCTGTAGACCTTCGACAGACGCTCTCACTAACATTAGTGTTAGTCTGTAGACCTTCGACAGACGCTCTCACTAACATTAGTGTTAGTCTGTAGACCTTCGACAGACGCTCTCACTAACATTAGTGTTAGTCTTTAGACCTTCGACAGACGCTCTCACTAACATTAGTGTTAGTCTGTAGAGCTTCGACAGACGCTCTCACTAACATTAGTGTTAGTCTGTAGAGCTTCGACAGACGCTCTCACTAACATTAGTGTTAGTCTGTAGACCTTCGACAGACGCTCTCACTAACATTAGTGTTAGTCTGTAGACCTTCGACAGACGCTCTCACTAACATTAGTGTTAGTCTGTAGACCTTCGACAGACGCTCTCACTAACATTAGTGTTAGTCTGTAGAGCTTCGACAGACGCTCTCACTAACATTAGTGTTAGTCTGTAGACCTTCGACAGACGCTCTCACTAACATTAGTGTTAGTCTGTAGACCTTCGACAGACGCTCTCACTAACATTCGTGTTAGTCTGTAGACCTTCGACAGACGCTCTCACTAACATTAGTGTTAGTCTGTAGACCTTCGACAGACGCTCTCACTAACATTAGTGTTAGTCTGTAGACCTTCGACAGACGCTCTCACTAACATTCGTGTTAGTCTGTAGACCTTCGACAGACGCTCTCACTAACATTAGTGTTAGTCTGTAGACCTTCGACAGACGCTCTCACTAACATTAGTGTTAGTCTGTAGACCTTCGACAGACGCTCTCACTAACATTCGTGTTAGTCTGTAGACCTTCGACAGACGCTCTCACTAACATTCGTGTTAGTCTGTAGACCTTCGACAGACGCTCTCACTAACATTAGTGTTAGTCTGTAGACCTTCGACAGACGCTCTTACTAACATTAGTGTTAGTCTGTAGACCTTCGACAGACGCTCTCACTAACATTCGTGTTAGTCTGTAGACCTTCGACAGACGCTCTCACTAACATTCGTGTTAGTCTGTAGACCTTCGACAGACGCTCTCACTAACATTAGGGTTAGTCTGTAGACCTTCGACAGACGCTCTCACTAACATTCGTGTTAGTCTGTAGACCTTCGACAGACGCTCTCACTAACATTCGTGTTAGTCTGTAGACCTTCGACAGACGCTCTCACTAACATTAGTGTTAGTCTGTAGACCTTCGACAGACGCTCTCACTAACATTAGTGTTAGTCTGTAGACCTTCGACAGACGCTCTCACTAACATTCGTGTTAGTCTGTAGAGCTTCGACAGACGCTCTCACTAACATTAGTGTTAGTCTGTAGACCTTCGACAGACGCTCTCACTAACATTCGTGTTAGTCTGTAGACCTTCGACAGACGCTCTCACTAACATTCGTGTTAGTCTGTAGACCTTCGACAGACGCTCTCACTAACATTAGTGTTAGTCTGTAGACCTTCGACAGACGCTCTCACTAACATTAGTGATAGACTGTAGACCTTCGACAGACGCTCTTACTAACATTAGTGTTAGTCTGTAGACCTTCGACAGACGCTCTCACTAACATTCGTGTTAGTCTGTAGACCTTCGACAGACGCTCTCACTAACATTCGTGTTAGTCTGTAGACCTTCGACAGACGCTCTCACTAACATTAGGGTTAGTCTGTAGACCTTCGACAGACGCTCTCACTAACATTCGTGTTAGTCTGTAGACCTTCGACAGACGCTCTCACTAACATTCGTGTTAGTCTGTAGACCTTCGACAGACGCTCTCACTAACATTCGTGTTAGTCTGTAGACCTTCGACAGATGCTCTCACTAACATTCGTGTTAGTCTGTAGACCTTCGACAGACGCTCTCACTAACATTCGTGTTAGTCTGTAGAGCTTCGACAGACGCTCTCACTAACATTAGTGTTAGTCTGTAGACCTTCGACAGACGCTCTCACTAACATTAGTGTTAGTCTGTAGACCTTCGACAGACGCTCTCACTAACATTAGTGTTAGTCTGTAGACCTTCGACAGACGCTCTCACTAACATTAGTGTTAGTCTGTAGACCTTCGACAGACGCTCTCACTAACATTAGTGTTAGTCTGTAGACCTTCGACAGACGCTCTCACTAACATTAGTGTTAGTCTGTAGACCTTCGACAGACGCTCTCACTAACATTAGTGTTAGTCTGTAGACCTTCGACAGACGCTCTCACTAACATTAGTGTTAGTCTGTAGACCTTCGACAGACGCTCTCACTAACATTAGTGTTAGTCTGTAGAGCTTCGACAGACGCTCTCACTAACATTAGTGTTAGTCTGTAGACCTTCGACAGACGCTCTCACTAACATTAGTGTTAGTCTGTAGACCTTCGACAGACGCTCTCAATAACATTAGTGTTAGTCTGTAGACCTTCGACAGACGCTCTCAATAACATTAGTGTTAGTCTGTAGACCTTCGACAGACGCTCTCACTAACATTAGTGTTAGTCTGTAGACCTTCGACAGACGCTCTCACTAACATTAGTGTTAGTCTGTAGAGCTTCGACAGACGCTCTCACTAACATTAGTGTTAGTCTGTAGACCTTCGACAGACGCTCTCACTAACATTAGTGTTAGTCTGTAGACCTTCGACAGACGCTCTCACTAACATTAGTGTTAGTCTGTAGACCTTCGACAGACGCTCTCACTAACATTAGTGTTAGTCTGTAGACCTTCGACAGACGCTCTCACTAACATTAGTGTTAGTCTGTAGAGCTTCGACAGACGCTCTCACTAACATTAGTGTTAGTCTGTAGACCTTCGACAGACGCTCTCACTAACATTAGTGTTAGTCTGTAGACCTTCGACAGACGCTCTCACTAACATTAGTGTTAGTCTGTAGACCTTCGACAGACGCTCTCACTAACATTAGTGTTAGTCTGTAGACCTTCGACAGACGCTCTCACTAACATTAGTGTTAGTCTGTAGAGCTTCGACAGACGCTCTCACTAACATTAGTGTTAGTCTGTAGACCTTCGACAGACGCTCTCACTAACATTAGTGTTAGTCTGTAGACCTTCGACAGACGCTCTCACTAACATTAGTGTTAGTCTGTAGACCTTCGACAGACGCTCTCACTAACATTAGTGTTAGTCTGTAGACCTTCGACAGACGCTCTCACTAACATTAGTGTTAGTCTGTAGACCTTCGACAGACGCTCTCACTAACATTAGTGTTAGTCTTTAGACCTTCGACAGACGCTCTCACTAACATTAGTGTTAGTCTGTAGAGCTTCGACAGACGCTCTCACTAACATTAGTGTTAGTCTGTAGAGCTTCGACAGACGCTCTCACTAACATTAGTGTTAGTCTGTAGACCTTCGACAGACGCTCTCACTAACATTAGTGTTAGTCTGTAGACCTTCGACAGACGCTCTCACTAACATTAGTGTTAGTCTGTAGACCTTCGACAGACGCTCTCACTAACATTAGTGTTAGTCTGTAGAGCTTCGACAGACGCTCTCACTAACATTAGTGTTAGTCTGTAGACCTTCGACAGACGCTCTCACTAACATTAGTGTTAGTCTGTAGACCTTCGACAGACGCTCTCACTAACATTAGTGTTAGTCTGTAGACCTTCGACAGACGCTCTCACTAACATTAGTGTTAGTCTGTAGACCTTCGACAGACGCTCTCACTAACATTAGTGTTAGTCTGTAGACCTTCGACAGACGCTCTCACTAACATTCGTGTTAGTCTGTAGACCTTCGACAGACGCTCTCACTAACATTAGTGTTAGTCTGTAGACCTTCGACAGACGCTCTCACTAACATTAGTGTTAGTCTGTAGACCTTCGACAGACGCTCTCACTAACATTAGTGTTAGTCTGTAGACCTTCGACAGACGCTCTCACTAACATTCGTGTTAGTCTGTAGACCTTCGACAGACGCTCTCACTAACATTAGTGTTAGTCTGTAGACCTTCGACAGACGCTCTTACTAACATTAGTGTTAGTCTGTAGACCTTCGACAGACGCTCTCACTAACATTCGTGTTAGTCTGTAGACCTTCGACAGACGCTCTCACTAACATTCGTGTTAGTCTGTAGACCTTCGACAGACGCTCTCACTAACATTAGGGTTAGTCTGTAGACCTTCGACAGACGCTCTCACTAACATTCGTGTTAGTCTGTAGACCTTCGACAGACGCTCTCACTAACATTCGTGTTAGTCTGTAGACCTTCGACAGACGCTCTCACTAACATTCGTGTTAGTCTGTAGACCTTCGACAGACGCTCTCACTAACATTAGTGTTAGTCTGTAGACCTTCGACAGACGCTCTCACTAACATTCGTGTTAGTCTGTAGAGCTTCGACAGACGCTCTCACTAACATTAGTGTTAGTCTGTAGACCTTCGACAGACGCTCTCACTAACATTCGTGTTAGTCTGTAGACCTTCGACAGACGCTCTCACTAACATTCGTGTTAGTCTGTAGACCTTCGACAGACGCTCTCACTAACATTAGTGTTAGTCTGTAGACCTTCGACAGACGCTCTCACTAACATTAGTGATAGACTGTAGACCTTCGACAGACGCTCTCACTAACATTAGTGTTAGTCTGTAGACCTTCGACAGACGCTCTCACTAACATTCGTGTTAGTCTGTAGACCTTCGACAGACGCTCTCACTAACATTCGTGTTAGTCTGTAGACCTTCGACAGACGCTCTCACTAACATTAGGGTTAGTCTGTAGACCTTCGACAGACGCTCTCACTAACATTCGTGTTAGTCTGTAGACCTTCGACAGACGCTCTCACTAACATTCGTGTTAGTCTGTAGACCTTCGACAGACGCTCTCACTAACATTCGTGTTAGTCTGTAGACCTTCGACAGATGCTCTCACTAACATTCGTGTTAGTCTGTAGACCTTCGACAGACGCTCTCACTAACATTCGTGTTAGTCTGTAGAGCTTCGACAGACGCTCTCACTAACATTAGTGTTAGTCTGTAGACCTTCGACAGACGCTCTCACTAACATTAGTGTTAGTCTGTAGACCTTCGACAGACGCTCTCACTAACATTAGTGTTAGTCTGTAGACCTTCGACAGACGCTCTCACTAACATTAGTGTTAGTCTGTAGACCTTCGACAGACGCTCTCACTAACATTAGTGTTAGTCTGTAGACCTTCGACAGACGCTCTCACTAACATTAGTGTTAGTCTGTAGACCTTCGACAGACGCTCTCACTAACATTAGTGTTAGTCTGTAGACCTTCGACAGACGCTCTCACTAACATTAGTGTTAGTCTGTAGACCTTCGACAGACGCTCTCACTAACATTAGTGTTAGTCTGTAGAGCTTCGACAGACGCTCTCACTAACATTAGTGTTAGTCTGTAGACCTTCGACAGACGCTCTCACTAACATTAGTGTTAGTCTGTAGACCTTCGACAGACGCTCTCAATAACATTAGTGTTAGTCTGTAGACCTTCGACAGACGCTCTCAATAACATTAGTGTTAGTCTGTAGACCTTCGACAGACGCTCTCACTAACATTAGTGTTAGTCTGTAGACCTTCGACAGACGCTCTCACTAACATTAGTGTTAGTCTGTAGACCTTCGACAGACGCTCTCACTAACATTAGTGTTAGTCTGTAGACCTTCGACAGACGCTCTCACTAACATTAGTGTTAGTCTGTAGACCTTCGACAGACGCTCTCACTAACATTAGTGTTAGTCTGTAGACCTTCGACAGACGCTCTCACTAACATTAGTGTTAGTCTGTAGACCTTCGACAGACGCTCTCACTAACATTAGTGTTAGTCTGTAGAGCTTCGACAGACGCTCTCACTAACATTAGTGTTAGTCTGTAGACCTTCGACAGACGCTCTCACTAACATTAGTGTTAGTCTGTAGACCTTCGACAGACGCTCTCACTAACATTAGTGTTAGTCTGTAGACCTTCGACAGACGCTCTCACTAACATTAGTGTTAGTCTGTAGACCTTCGACAGACGCTCTCACTAACATTAGTGTTAGTCTGTAGAGCTTCGACAGACGCTCTCACTAACATTAGTGTTAGTCTGTAGACCTTCGACAGACGCTCTCACTAACATTAGTGTTAGTCTGTAGACCTTCGACAGACGCTCTCACTAACATTAGTGTTAGTCTGTAGACCTTCGACAGACGCTCTCACTAACATTAGTGTTAGTCTGTAGAGCTTCGACAGACGCTCTCACTAACATTAGTGTTAGTCTGTAGACCTTCGACAGACGCTCTCACTAACATTAGTGTTAGTCTGTAGACCTTCGACAGACGCTCTCACTAACATTCGTGTTAGTCTGTAGACCTTCGACAGACGCTCTCACTAACATTAGTGTTAGTCTGTAGACCTTCGACAGACGCTCTCACTAACATTCGTGTTAGTCTGTAGAGCTTCGACAGACGCTCTCACTAACATTAGTGTTAGTCTGTAGACCTTCGACAGACGCTCTCACTAACATTCGTGTTAGTCTGTAGACCTTCGACAGACGCTCTCACTAACATTAGTGTTAGTCTGTAGACCTTCGACAGACGCTCTCACTAACATTAGTGTTAGTCTGTAGACCTTCGACAGACGCTCTCACTAACATTAGTGTTAGTCTGTAGACCTTCGACAGACGCTCTCACTAACATTAGTGTTAGTCTTTAGACCTTCGACAGACGCTCTCACTAACATTAGTGTTAGTCTGTAGAGCTTCGACAGACGCTCTCACTAACATTAGTGTTAGTCTGTAGACCTTCGACAGACGCTCTCACTAACATTAGTGTTAGTCTGTAGACCTTCGACAGACGCTCTCACTAACATTAGTGTTAGTCTGTAGACCTTCGACAGACGCTCTCACTAACATTAGTGTTAGTCTGTAGACCTTCGACAGACGCTCTCACTAACATTAGTGTTAGTCTGTAGAGCTTCGACAGACGCTCTCACTAACATTAGTGTTAGTCTGTAGACCTTCGACAGACGCTCTCACTAACATTAGTGTTAGTCTGTAGACCTTCGACAGACACTCTCACTAACATTAGTGTTAGTCTGTAGACCTTCGACAGACGCTCTCACTAACATTAGTGTTAGTCTGTAGAGCTTCGACAGACGCTCTCACTAACATTAGTGTTAGTCTGTAGACCTTCGACAGACGCTCTCATTAACATTAGTGTTAGTCTGTAGACCTTCGACAGACGCTCTCACTAACATTAGTGTTAGTCTTTAGACCTTCGACAGACGCTCTCACTAACATTAGTGTTAGTCTGTAGAGCTTCGACAGACGCTCTCACTAACATTAGTGTTAGTCTGTAGACCTTCGACAGACGCTCTCACTAACATTAGTGTTAGTCTGTAGACCTTCGACAGACGCTCTCACTAACATTAGTGTTAGTCTGTAGACCTTCGACAGACGCTCTCACTAACATTAGTGTTAGTCTGTAGACCTTCGACAGACGCTCTCACTAACATTAGTGTTAGTCTGTAGAGCTTCGACAGACGCTCTCACTAACATTAGTGTTAGTCTGTAGACCTTCGACAGACGCTCTCACTAACATTAGTGTTAGTCTGTAGACCTTCGACAGACGCTCTCACTAACATTAGTGTTAGTCTGTAGACCTTCGACAGACGCTCTCACTAACATTAGTGTTAGTCTGTAGAGCTTCGACAGACGCTCTCACTAACATTAGTGTTAGTCTGTAGACCTTCGACAGACGCTCTCACTAACATTAGTGTTAGTCTGTAGACCTTCGACAGACGCTCTCACTAACATTCGTGTTAGTCTGTAGACCTTCGACAGACGCTCTCACTAACATTCGTGTTAGTCTGTAGACCTTCGACAGACGCTCTCACTAACATTAGTGTTAGTCTGTAGACCTTCGACAGACGCTCTCACTAACATTAGTGTTAGTCTGTAGACCTTCGACAGACGCTCTCACTAACATTAGGATTAGTCTGTAGACCTTCGACAGACGCTCTCACTAACATTAGGGTTAGTCTGTAGACCTTCGACAGACGCTATCACTAACATTCGTGTTAGTCTGTAGACCTTCGACAGACGCTCTCACTAACATTAGGGTTAGTCTGTAGACCTTCGACAGACGCTCTCACTAACATTAGGGTTAGTCTGTAGACCTTCGACAGACGCTCTCACTAACATTCGTGTTAGTCTGTAGACCTTCGACAGACGCTCTCACTAACATTCGTGTTAGTCTGTAGACCTTCGACAGACGCTCTCACTAACATTCGTGTTAGTCTGTAGACCTTCGACAGACGCTCTCACTAACATTCGTGTTAGTCTGTAGACCTTCGACAGACGCTCTCACTAACATTAGTGTTAGTCTGTAGACCTTCGACAGACGCTCTCACTAACATTCGTGTTAGTCTGTAGACCTTCGACAGACGCTCTCACTAACATTAGTGTTAGTCTGTAGACCTTCGACAGACGCTCTTACTAACATTCGTGTTAGTCTGTAGACCTTCGACAGACGCTCTCACTAACATTCGTGTTAGTCTGTAGACCTTCGACAGACGCTCTCACTAACATTAGTGTTAGTCTGTAGACCTTCGACAGACGCTCTTACTAACATTAGTGTTAGTCTGTAGACCTTCGACAGACGCTCTCACTAACATTCGTGTTAGTCTGTAGACCTTCGACAGACGCTCTCACTAACATTCGTGTTAGTCTGTAGACCTTCGACAGACGCTCTCACTAACATTAGGGTTAGTCTGTAGACCTTCGACAGACGCTCTCACTAACATTCGTGTTAGTCTGTAGACCTTCGACAGACGCTCTCACTAACATTCGTGTTAGTCTGTAGACCTTCGACAGACGCTCTCACTAACATTCGTGTTAGTCTGTAGACCTTCGACAGACGCTCTCACTAACATTAGGGTTAGTCTGTAGATCTTCGACAGACGCTCTCACTAACATTCGTGTTAGTCTGTAGACCTTCGACAGACGCTCTCACTAACATTCGTGTTAGTCTGTAGACCTTCGACAGACGCTCTCA
Organism: Oncorhynchus gorbuscha; assembly: GCF_021184085.1. Classification (NCBI taxonomy): domain Eukaryota; kingdom Metazoa; phylum Chordata; class Actinopteri; order Salmoniformes; family Salmonidae; genus Oncorhynchus; species Oncorhynchus gorbuscha. Next base: position 90,123,457 of record NC_060177.1, read on the forward strand.
CTAACATTCGTGTTAGTCTGTAGACCTTCGACAGACGCTCTCACTAACATTCGTGTTAGTCTGTAGACCTTCGACAGACGCTCTCACTAACATTCGTGTTAGTCTGTAGACCTTCAACAGATGGACTATCCAAATAAAGTGTTACTTGGTCAGGATTCTCAACGAAAGAAATGAGTTTTCCACGTTCAGGATTTGTCTTGGAGACTGCGTCACCTCGAGATGCTTGTTTGATGAGCAGTTTCCTGTAAAGTGATAGGGGCGATAGTTTTTCTCCCCCCGACATAAAGGCAATTATCTAATCAGAGTAGGGACAGGAGAAACACGGCCTGAGGTAACATGGTAGTATGTCAACCAATTCTCATCCAGATGTTAACCAGCTGACTTCAGTTTATATCAGTGTGTGTCAACTGAGCCGTGTTAACATCAGCAGTATTAGCACAGAACGAAATACCACATTATTCACTTGGGGTTCATGTACTTCTTAGGGTGTTAGTTTAACCATGGTCAACTCTCAGGCAGGGCTGGTTTCACAGTCAGATTTAGTTTGTGGTCAACTCCTAGGCAGGGCTGGTTTCACAGTCAGATTTAGTTTGTGTTCAACTCCTAGGCAGGGCTGGTTTCACAGTCAGATTTAGTTTGTGGTCAACTCCTAGGCAGGGCTGGTTTCACAGTCAGATTTAGTTTGTGTTCAACTCCTAGGCAGGGCTGGTTTCACAGTCAGATTTAGTTTGTGTCCAGTTCCCAGGCAGGACTGGTTTCAGATCAAACCCAGGGCATCTACTCCAGGACTACAAAACAAGAGAGTGAAGAGTGTTTTTACTCTTGAGGGGTCTGCTGGGAAACTGTCTCTCAATGTTTCTATGTATATCTTTCATGCCCTAGATGTTGTTAAATTCAACTCCTGGACACTATATCACATGGTATTGCCTATATTTTAATGTCATTATTACATGTTGAGGCATAGGTCATTTTGTGGATATTCTTTCAAATAGCACTCTGGACCACCAGATTACATTAGTAAAGTAATTAAGAGGACCAGCAAATTATACTGAGAAGTGCCAAGGTGAAACTCCCCATTAAAAACAGAGTTTCCCGATTAACTTTTCTATCAACACAACCTTCTATAGAGTCAAAAGCCTCTGGAGCACGTTGAGGGATTCACTCTGGATTCTGTTGTTATTATAATGACATTTATTGTATCAGATTTCCAACACAGAAATAGAAGTGTAGAGTTAAACAAAACACTGCGACAACCGTACAATCTGTAAATCGCTGTGAGCCGTGTGCCCCACTGTAACCACGTCCTATTAGCAGTTGGTGTGTGTGTGTGTGTGTGTGTGTGTGTGTGTGTGTGTGTGTGTGTGTGTGTGTGTGTGTGTGTGTGTGTGTGTGTGTGTGTGTGTGTGTGTGTGTGTGTGTGTGTGTGTGTGTGTGTGTGTGTGTGTGTGTGTGTGTGTGTGTGTGGAGAGCGAGGAGAATCCAGACTAATTCTCCACTGATGGATCCTATACAGCTGGACTATAATTGTGTCTGATTGGGGTTAGGCCTGTAAAGCCAGTTAATGATGATCTCAGAGCAGATTACAGACCAGACTAGACTAGACTAGACCAGACCAGACCAGACTAGACTAGACTAGACCAGACCAGACCAGACTAGACTAGACTAGACCAGACCAGACTAGACTAGACCAGACTAGACCAGACTAGACCAGACCAGACCAGACTAGACTAGACCAGACTAGACCAGACCAGACTAGACTAGACTAGACCAGACCAGACTAGACTAGACTAGACTAGACTAGACTAGACTAGACTAGACCAGACTATACTATACTAGACCAGACTAGACTAGACCAGACCAGACCAGACCAGACCAGACCAGACTAGACTAGACCAGACTAGACTAGACCAGACCAGACCAGACTAGACTAGACCAGACCAGACCAAACTAGACTAGAACAGACTAGACAAGACCAGACCAGACTAGACCAGACTAGACCAGACTAGACCAGACCAGACTAGACCAGACCAGACTAGACCAGACTAGACAAGCCCAGACCAAACTAGACCAGACGAGACCAGACCAGACCAGACCAGACTAGACTAGAATAGAATAGACTAGACTAGACTAGACTAGACTAGACTAGACTAGACTAGACTAGACCAGACTAGACCAGACCAGACCAGACCAGACTAGACTAGACCAGACTAGACTAGACTAGACCAGACTAGACCAGACCAGACTAGACCAGACCAGACTAGACTAGACCAGACCAGACAAGACCAGACTAGACCAGACCAGACTAGACCAGACCAGACCAGACTAGACCAGACTAGACTAGACCAGACTAGACTAGACCAGACTAGACTAGACCAGACCAGACTAGACCAGACTAGACCAGACCAGACTAGACCAGACCAGACTAGACCAGACCAGACTAGTGTGTGTGTGTGTGTGTGTGTGTGTGTGTGTGTGTGTGTGTGTGTGTGTGTGTGTGTGTGTGTGTGTGTGTGTGTGTGTGTGTGTGTGTGTGTGTGTGTGTGTGTGTGTGTGTGTGTGTGTGTGTGTGTGTGTGCGCAGCTCCTATCAAAGAGTTGCATAGATTGACAGACAGGAGCAGGGACTTCTTTGTCCCAGTACTCATTAGAGACCCAACATGTCTCATTAGAGACCCAACATGTCTCATTAGAAACCCAACATGTCTCATTAGAGACCCAACATGTCTCATTAGAAACCCAACATGTCTCATTAGAGACCCAACATGTCTCATTAGAAACCCAACATGTCTCATTAGAAACCCAACATGTCTCATTAGAGACCCAACATGTCTCATTAGAAACTCAACATGTCTCATTAGAGACCCAACATGTCTCATTAGAGACCCAACATGTCACATTAGAGACCCAACATGTCACATTAGAGACCCAACATGTCTCATTAGAGACCCAACATGTCTCATTAGAGACCCAACATGTCTCATTAGAGACCCAACATGTTTCATTAGAGACCCAACATGTCTCATTAGAGACCCAACATGTCTCATTAGAGACCCAACATGTTTCATTAGAGACCCAACATGTTTCATTAGAGACCCAACATGTCTCATTAGAGACCCAACATGTCTCATTACTGAATGACTACACTCACTCAGCATAGAGATAAAACCCATTCCTCAACGTGCAGGAGAAATCACGAGATAGTTGTTGAATAATTAACAGTGACCTCTAACATTCAAGAAAATCATCATGATACAGTTAGTAAATGTGAATTGATTGATACAGGCAGTACATGTGAATTGATTGATACAGGCAGTAAATGTGAATTGATTGATACAGGCAGTAAATGTGAATTGATTGATACAGGCAGTACATGTGAATTGATTGATACAGGCAGTAAATGTGAATTGATTGATACAGGCAGTAAATGTGAACTGATTGATACAGGCAGTAAATGTGAATTGATTGATAAATGTGAACTGATTGATACAGTTAGTAAATGTGAACTGATTGATAAGTAACCCATTCCTCAACTCTAGAAAAAAATTAATCTCACAAGATGTTTTGTCTTGTGGCTCCCTAACTAACTGCTAAAAATACCTTTGGTGGGAAACTATAAACTGCAGGATGTACAAGAGGATGGAGATGACCACGTCCTCAACCCTACGATGCCTTGTATAACCCTGTTCTAGTTGGTTCTGAAACAACAACACCGTTCTGCTTTGTTGAAGAGTGCAGCATAGCAGAACAAGATGCCATTACAGCCATTCTGTAAACATGTCATTCACGAGATGAGCTGCCATAACAACAGAGGGCAGAACATCAACTTTATAAGTTGTTCTAAAATCACCAACATCCTCTGGGTATTGTTGTTTTGAATTATAATTTGAAAATGTATGGGAACCCCCTTGATGGTTGTGGGTGGGTGACCTAAACAGTTTTAGCACGACAGTGCAGTACATTTTACAAACACATTGAAAGGAGTTACTGTAGCACTTGTGCACAGCTAGTTGAGAGATATAATGTAGGCCTGCAGTACAACAGGCTGTACAATAATGATTCCAATAGTTATTCTATTAAAATGGTCCTGTGTGGCTCAGTTGGTAAGAGTGTTGTGCTTGTGATTCCAGGTCTGTGGATTCAAATACCACTGGGGTCACATTCAAAAAAGTGTGTGCTCACTGTGGATGCGTTTGGATAGAAGTGTCTGTTAACTTATATATATATTATTACATTAATACGTGCTTGGGGAATGCTGAGGTGTTCTTTAGTGGAATCCTGAGATGTTCTTTAGTGGAATGCTGAGATGTTCTTTAGTGGAATGCTGAGATGTTCTTTAGTGGAATGCTGAGATGTTCTTTCGTGGAATGCTGAGATGTTGTTTAGTAGAATGCTGAGATGTTATTTAGTAGAATGCTGAGATGTTATTTAGTGGAATGCTGAGATGTTCTTTCGTGGAATGCTGAGATGTTGTTTAGTAGAATGCTGAGATGTTATTTAGTAGAATGCTGAGATGTTCTTTAGTAGAATGCTGAGATGTTCTTTAGTAGAATGCTGAGATGTTCTTTAGTAGAATGCTGATATGTTCTTTAGTAGAATGCTGAGATGTTCTTTAGTGGAATGCTGAGATGTTCTTTAGTGGAATCCTGAGATGCTCCTTAGTAGAATGCTGAGATGTTCTTTCGTGGAATGCTGACATGTTCTTTAGTGGAATGCTGAGATGTTCTTTAGTAGAATGCTGAGATGTTCTTTAGTGGAATGCTGAGATGTTGTTTAGTTGAATGCTGAGATGTTCTTTAGTGGAATGTTGAGATGTTCTTTAGTGGAATGCTGAGATGTTCTTCAGTGGAATGCTGAGATGTACTTTAGTAGAATGCTGAGATGTTCTTTAGTGGAATGCTGAGATGTTCTTTAGTAGAATGCTAAGATGTTCTTTAGTGGAATGCTGAGATGTACTTTAGTGGAATGCTAAGATGTTCTTTAGTGGAATGCTGAGATGTACTTTAGTAGAATGCTGAGATGTTCTTTAGTGGAATGCTGAGATGTTCTTTAGTAGAATGCTGAGATGTTCTTTAGTGGAATGCTGAGATGTTCTTTAGTGGAATCCTGAGATGCTCCTTAGTAGAATGCTGAGATGTTCTTTCGTGGAATGCTGACATGTTCTTTAGTGGAATGCTGAGATGTTCTTTAGTAGAATGCTGAGATGTTCTTTAGTGGAATGCTGAGATGTTGTTTAGTTGAATGCTGAGATGTTCTTTAGTGGAATGTTGAGATGTTCTTTAGTGGAATGCTGAGATGTTCTTCAGTGGAATGCTGAGATGTACTTTAGTAGAATGCTGAGATGTTCTTTAGTGGAATGCTGAGATGTTCTTTAGTAGAATGCTAAGATGTTCTTTAGTGGAATGCTGAGATGTACTTTAGTGGAATGCTAAGATGTTCTTTAGTGGAATGCTGAGATGTACTTTAGTAGAATGCTGAGATGTTCTTTAGTGGAATGCTGAGATGTTCTTTAGTAGAATGCTGAGATGTTCTTTAGTTGAATGCTGAGATGTTCTTTAGTGGAATGTTGAGATGTTCTTTAGTGGAATGCTGAGATGTTCTTCAGTGGAATGCTGAGATGTACTTTAGTAGAATGCTGAGATGTTCTTTAGTGGAATGCTGAGATGTTCTTTAGTAGAATGCTAAGATGTTCTTTAGTGGAATGCTGAGATGTACTTTAGTGGAATGCTGAGATGTTCTTTAGTGGAATGCTGAGATGTTCTTTAGTAGAATGCTGAGATGTTCTTTAGTGGAATGCTGAGATGTTCTTTAGTGGAATGTTGAGGTATGATGATGAGCAATAAAATTATTCTATGGTTCTATCCTTCTATCCTGTCTCTGTTCATGTCTGGTTTCAGTTCAGTTTAATGACTGGGAGCAGACAGGTGAGGGTTTATTGTGTCAAATCTTAATGCTAGGGCAACTCTTTTAAAACGGCCCTTTCCCCTGATCCATGTGCTCCATCTGAGCAGATTAGGATGTTTTGAATGGTTTTCTAATTTACCAATCATTACATATATGAATATTTATGCAGTAACAGTCAAAACTTTGGACACACCCACTATTTCAAGGGTTTTTCTTTATTATTACTATTTTATACATTGTAGAATAATAGCGAAGACATCAAAACTATGAAATAACACATATGGAATCATGTAGTAACCAGAAAAGTGCTAAACAAATCAAAATATATTTTAGATTTTAGATTCTTCAAATAGCCACCCTTTTCTTTGATGACAGCTTTGCACACTCTTGGCATTCTCTCAACCAGCTTCATAAGGAATGCTTTTCCAAGTCTTGTAAGGAGTTTAAACATATGCTGGCTGATTTTCTTCCACTTCGCAGCCAACTCATCCCAAACCATCTCAATTGGGATGAGGTCGGGGGATTGTGGAGGCCAGGTCATCTGATGCAGCACTCCATCACTCTCCTTCTTGGTTAAATAGCCCTTACACAGCCTGGAGGTGTTTTGAGTTAATGTCCTGATGAAAAACAAATGTTAGTCCAGCTAAACGCAAAGCAGATGGGATGGTGTATTGCTGCAGAATGCTGTGGTAGCCATGCTGGTTAAGTGTGACTTGAATTCTAAATAAATTACAGACAGTGTCACCACAAAGCACCCCCACACCATCACACCTCCTCCTCCATGCTTCATGGTGGGAACCACACATGCAGAGATTATCCTACTCTACGTCGCACAAAGACACGTCGGTTGGAATCATCAGGCCAAAAGTCAAATAACCACTGGTCTAATGTCCATTGCTCGTGTTTCTTTGCCCAAGCAAGTCTGCTTCTTACAGTATTATTGGTGTCCTTTAGTAGTGGTTTCTTTGCAGCAATTGGACCATGAAGGCCTGATTCATACAGTCTCCTCTGAACAGTTGATGTTGGGATGTGTATATTACTTGAACTCTGTGAAGCATTTATTTGGGCTGCAATCTTAGCTCTTAGCGTATCCTCTGCAGCAGAGGTAAATCTGGGTCTTCCTTTCCTGTGGCGGTCCCCATGAGAGCCAGTTTCATCATAGCTCTTGATGGTTTTTGCGACTGCACTTGAAGAAACTTTCAAAGTTCTTGACATGTTCCTCGTTGACTGACCTTTGTCCTTATGCTTTTGAACCAATCAATTGTGTTTTGACAAGGTAGGGGTGGTATACAGAAGATTTGCTAAATTTGCTAAAAGACCAAGTCCATATTATAGAAAGAACAGCTCGAATAAGCAAAGAAACAACAGTCCATCTTTACTTTAAGAAAGAAAGAAATTTCACAAATTAATTTTTAACAAGGCACACCAAGGCACACCTAATTGATATGCATTCCAGATGACTATCTCTCTCTCTCTCTCTCTTCCTCTCTCTCTTTCTCTCTCCCTCCCTCTCTCTTTCTCTCCCCCTCCCTCTCTCGCTTTCTCTCTCTCGCTCCTCTCTCTCTCTCTCTCTCTCTCTCTCTCTCTCTCTCTCTCTCTCTCTCTCTCTCTCTCTC
>NC_060177.1:90133472-90163472 GCF_021184085.1 Oncorhynchus gorbuscha
TTAAGGATAGGGTTAGCCATGTGGTTAAGGATAGGGTTAGGCATTGGGGTTAGCCATGTGGTTAAGGATAGGGTTAGGCATTGGGGTTAGCCATTGGGGTTAAGGATATGGTTAGGCATTGGGGTTAGCCATGTGGTTAAGGATAGGGTTAGCCATTGGGGTTAAGGATAGAGTTAGGCATTGGGGTTAGCCATTGGGGTTAAGGATAGGGTTAGGCATTGGGGTTAGCCATGTGGTTAAGGACAGGGTTAGCCGTGTGGTTAAGGATAGGGTTAGCCGTGTGGTTAAGGTTAGGGTTTGGGGTTAGCCATGTGGTTAAGGATAGGGTTAGCCGTGTGGTTAAGGATAGGGTTAGCCGTGTGGTTAAGGACAGGGTTAGCCGTGTGGTTAAGGAAAGGGTTAGCCGTGTGGTTAAGGATAGGGTTAGCCGTGTGGTTAAGGATAGGGTTAGCCGTGTGGTTAAGGACAGGGTTAGCCGTGTGGTTAAGGATAGGGTTAGCCGTGTGGTTAAGGATAGGGTTAGCCGTGTGGTTAAGGATAGGGTTAGCCGTGTGGTTAAGGATAGGGTTAGCCGTGTGGTTAAGGATAGGGTTAGCCGTGTGGTTAAGGACAGGGTTAGCCGTGTGGTTAAGGATAGGGTTAGCCGTGTGGTTAAGGATAGGGTTAGCCGTGTGGTTAAGGACAGGGTTAGCCGTGTGGTTAAGGACAGGGTTAGCCGTGTGGTTAAGGACAGGGTTAGCCGTGTGGTTAAGGATAGGGTTAGCCGTGTGGTTAAGGATAGGGTTAGCCGTGTGGTTAAGGATAGGGTTAGCCGTGTGGTTAAGGATAGGGTTAGCCGTGTGGTTAAGGACAGGGTTAGCCGTGTGGTTAAGGACAGGGTTAGCCGTGTGGTTAAGGATAGGGTTAGCCGTGTGGTTAAGGAAAGGGTTAGCCGTGTGGTTAAGGATAGGGTTAGTGCCAACTAGACCACTATGCAGAACTGCCTCCAGAAACCAGATTCATGATGAAAAATTCTAACCTGCTTGTACACAGAGTGCATACCTCTATCCCTCCCTCCCTCCCTCGCTCCCTCCATCCCTCCCTCCCTCCCTCGCTCCCTCCCTCCCTCGCTCCCCCCTCCCTCCCTCCCTCGCTCCCACCCTCCCTCGCTCCCTCCCTCCCTCCCTCGCTCCCCCCTCCCTCACTCCCTCCTCGCTCGCTCCCTCCCTCCCTCTATCCATCCATCCATACAGCTCACTGTATGGAGCTGTACCAACCTCCCCTCTCTCTCTCTCTCTCTCTCTCTGTCTCTGTGTCTCTCTCTCCCTGTATTCCCCCCCTCTCTCTCTCTCTCTCTCTCTCTCTCTCTCTCTCTCTAGACTAATCTTTTCTAACACATGTATATAGGGAGAGGCTTGTATCTATCTACCCAGCCTGTCAGCCCAGGCTTCCTACTGCCGACTGTCAACGGAACAGAGGAACTTGCTGCCTGGCTGGCTGACTGGCTGACTGGCCTGCTTACAAGCAGCAGTGTGTCTGTCTGTCTGTCTGTCTGTCTGTCTGTCTGTCTGTCTGTCTGTCTGTCTGTCTGTCTGTCTGTCTGTCTGTCTGTCTGTCTGTCTGTCTGGCTGGCTGGCTGGCTGGCTGGCTGGGCTGGCTGGCTGGCTGGCTGGCTGGCTGCAGAGTGCAGATAGGAAGTCATTCATTTAAAAAAGGGGGACATCTGCAACTCTCATGTGTCTTAGTGTTCAGGCAAAGTAGTTTCTGCACGCCTCTCCTCAGATATAAAATGGGATCCATATAGGGCCGAGTACGACGCCCTGAAGCCTTCCTAACTTGGGCCTCTCCTTCAAAATGCAATGTCCGTATCCAAAATGGTCGCAACGGCAGTCCGCTACTTTTATATATATATAAAGCTACAGTATAAAGACACAGACAACAGTAGTCCGCTACAGTATAAAGACACAGACAACAGTAGTCCGCTACAGTATAAAGACACAGACAACAGTAGTCCACTACAGTATAAAGACACAGACAACAGTAGTCCACTACAGTATAAAGACACAGACAACAGTAGTCCACTACAGTATAAAGACACAGACAACAGTAGTCCACTACAGTATAAAGACACAGACAACAGTAGTCCACTACAGTATAAAGACACAGACAACAGTAGTCCGCTACAGTATAAAGACACAGACAACAGTAGTCCACTACAGTATAAAGACACAGACAACAGTAGTCCACTACAGTATAAAGACACAGACAACAGTAGTCCACTACAGTATAAAGACACAGACAACAGTAGTCCGCTACAGTATAAAGACACAGACAACAGTAGTCCGCTACAGTATAAAGACACAGACAACAGTAGTCCACTACAGTATAAAGACACAGACAACAGTAGTCCGCTACAGTATAAAGACAGTTAATTGACACAGACAACGGTAGTTGATTGACACAGACAACGGTAGTTAACTGACACAGACAACGGTAGTTAACTGGCTACTTACCAAGCTCACAGACAACGGTAGTTAACTGACACAGACAACGGTAGTTGATTGACACAGACAACGGTAGTTGATTGACACAGACAACGGTAGTTGATTGACACAGACAACGGTAGTTGATTGACACAGACAACGGTAGTTGATTGACACAGACAACGGTAGTTGATTGACACAGACAACGGTAGTTGATTGACACAGACAACGGTAGTTGATTGACACAGACAACGGTAGTTGATTGACACAGACAACGGTAGTTGATTGACACAGACAACGGTAGTTGATTGGCTACTTACCAAGCTCACAGACAACGGTAGTTGATTGACACAGACAACGGTAGTTAACTGACACAGACAACGGTAGTTGATTGACACAGACAACGGTAGTTGATTGACACAGACAACGGTAGTTGATTGACACAGACAACGGTAGTTGATTGACACAGACAACGGTAGTTGATTGACACAGACAACGGTAGTTGATTGACACAGACAACGGTAGTTGATTGACACAGACAACGGTAGTTGATTGACACAGACAACGGTAGTTGATTGACACAGACAACGGTAGTTGATTGACACAGACAACGGTAGTTGATTGGCTACTTACCAAGCTCACAGACAACGGTAGTTAACTGACACAGACAACGGTAGTTGATTGACACAGACAACGGTAGTTGATTGACACAGACAACGGTAGTTGATTGACACAGACAACGGTAGTTGATTGGCTACTTACCAAGCTCACAGACAACGGTAGTTAACTGACACAGACAACGGTAGTTGATTGACACAGACAACGGTAGTTGATTGACACAGACAACGGTAGTTGATTGACACAGACAACGGTAGTTGATTGACACAGACAACGGTAGTTGATTGACACAGACAACGGTAGTTGATTGACACAGACAACGGTAGTTGATTGACACAGACAACGGTAGTTAACTGGCTACTTACCAAGCTCACAGACAACGGTAGTTAACTGACACAGACAACGGTAGTTGATTGACACAGACAACGGTAGTTGATTGACACAGACAACGGTAGTTGATTGACACAGACAACGGTAGTTGATTGACACAGACAACGGTAGTTGATTGGCACAGACAACGGTAGTTGATTGGCTACTTACCAAGCTCACAGACAACGGTAGTTAACTGACACAGACAACGGTAGTTGATTGACACAGACAACGGTAGTTGATTGACACAGACAACGGTAGTTGATTGACACCAAGCTCACAGACAACGGTAGTTAACTGACACAGACAACGGTAGTTGATTGACACAGACAACGGTAGTTGATTGACACAGACAACGGTAGTTGATTGACACAGACAACGGTAGTTGATTGACACAGACAACGGTAGTTGATTGACACAGACAACGGTAGTTGATTCACAGACAACGGTAGTTGATTGACACAGACAACGGTAGTTGATTGACACAGACAACGGTAGTTAACTGACACAGACAACGGTAGTTGATTGACACAGACAACGGTAGTTGATTGACACAGACAACGGTAGTTGATTGACACAGACAACGGTAGTTGATTGACACAGACAACGGTAGTTGATTGACACAGACAACGGTAGTTGATTGACACAGACAACGGTAGTTGATTGACACAGACAACGGTAGTTGATTGACACAGACAACGGTAGTTGATTGACACAGACAACGGTAGTTGATTGACACAGACAACGGTAGTTGATTGACACAGACAAAGTTGATTGACACAGACAACGGTAGTTGATTGACACAGACAACGGTAGTTGATTGGCACAGACAACGGTAGTTGATTGACACAGACAACGGTAGTTGATTGACACAGACAACGGTAGTTGATTGGCACAGACAACGGTAGTTAACTGACACAGACAACGGTAGTTGATTGACACAGACAACGGTAGTTGATTGACACAGACAACGGTAGTTAACTGACACAGACAACGGTAGTTAACTGGCTACTTACCAAGCTCACAGACAACGGTAGTTAACTGACACAGACAACGGTAGTTGATTGACACAGACAACGGTAGTTGATTGACACAGACAACGGTAGTTAACTGACACAGACAACGGTAGTTAACTTACCAAGCTCACAGACAACGGTAGTTGATTGGCTACAGACAACGGTAGTTGATTGACACAGACAACGGTAGTTGATTGACACAGACAACGGTAGTTGATTGGCTACTTACCAAGCTCACAGACAACGGTAGTTGATTGACACAGACAACGGTAGTTGATTGACACAGACAACGGTAGTTGATTGACACAGACAACGGTAGTTGATTGGCTACTTACCAAGCTCACAGACAACGGTAGTTAACTGACACAGACAACGGTAGTTGATTGACACAGACAACGGTAGTTGATTGGCTACTTACCAAGCTCACAGACAACGGTAGTTGATTGGCTACTTACACGGCGTGAAGCCTTCTCTCTTGTTCATGGAAAGGAATTTGTTACTGTAGACTCCTCGGATACCGATGACACCCTGAGATACAGCAAAGAGCTCCAGGACACCTGAGAAACAACATGTTGTTGTCATCACAACAGCAGGATAAATGAATGTATTGGATACTATTTTCGAGAAGTCCTCTATATTTGTCTCTCTCTGTCACCTCTGTCGCTCTGTCTGTCTGTCGCTCTGTCTGTCTGTCGCTCTGTCTGTCTGTCGCTCTGTCTGTCTGCCTGTCTGTCTGTGTCTGTCTCTCTCTAGGTTTCTCAATCAAACTAGTAGAACATACAGAAGATTAGAATATACAGTAGAACATATAACAGAACATAGAGTACAACGTAATGTAGAACATACAGTAGAAAATATAGTAGAACATAAAGTAGAACATAATGTAGAACACACAGTAGAACATATAGCAGAACATACAGCAGAACATATAACAGAACATACAGTAGAACACACAGTAGAACATCCTGGGGCGGCAGGGTAGCCTAGTGGTTAGAGCGTTGCATTCGTAACCGGAAGGTTGCAAGTTCAAACCCCCGAGTTGACAAGGTACAAATCTGTCATTCTGCCCCTAGGCCATCATTGAAAATAAGAATTTGTTCTTAACTGACTTGCCTAGTTAAATAAAGGTAAAATAAAATTTAAAAAATACAGTAGAACATAATGTTGAACATACAGGTGAACATACAGTAGAACACACAGCAGAATATACAGTAGAACATGCAGCAGAACATAATGTAGATTAGAGCATACAGTAGATTAGAACATACAGTAGAACATACAGTAGAACATAATGTAGAACATACAGTAGATTAGAACATACAGAAGAGTAGAACATACAGTAGAACATACAGTAGAACATACAGTAGAACATAATGTAGAACATACAGTAGATTAGAACATACAGTAGAACATACAGTAGAACATAATGTAGAACATACAGTAGATTAGAACATACAGAAGAGTAGAACATACAGTAGAACATACAGTAGAACATAATGTAGAACATACAGTAGATTAGACATACAGTAGAACATACAGTATAACATAATGTAGAACACACAGTAGATTAGAAAATACAGAAGAGTAGAACATACAGTAGATTAGAAAATACAGTAGAACATAATGTAGAACACACAGTAGAATTAAATGTAGAACAACATGTAAAACCTACAGTAGAAAATACAGCAGAACATAATGTAGAACATACAGTAGATTAGAACATACAGTAGATTAGAACATACAGTAGATTAGAACATACAGTAGATTAGAACATACAGAAGATTAGAATATACAGTAGATTAGAACATACAGAAGATTAGAATATACAGTAGATTAGAACATACAGTAGATTAGAATATACAGTAGATTAGAATATACAGTAGATTAGAACATACAGTAGATTAGAACATACAGTAGATTAGAACATACAGAAGATTAGAACATACAGTAGATTAGAACATACAGAAGATTAGAATATACAGTAGATTAGAATATACAGTAGAATATACAGTAGATTAGAATATACAGTAGATTAGAACAGTAGATTAGAACATACAGTAGATTAGAACATACAGTAGATTAGAATATACTGTAGATTGGAACACAAGTAGAATATACAGTAGAACATACAGAAGAACACACAGTAGAACATACAGTAGATTAGAACATATAGTAGAATATACAGTAGTTTAGAAGGTACAATAGAATAAAACATATAGTAGAACATACAGTAGAACATACAGTAGAGCACAGAGTAGAACATACAGCAGAACACACAGTAGAACATACAGTGGAACATACAGTAGAACATAAAGTAGAACACACAGTAGAACATAATGTAGAACATTCAGTAGATTAGAACATACAGTAGATTAGAACATACAGTAGAACATACAGTAGATTAGAAAATACAGTAGAACACAGAGTAGAACATAATGTAGAACACACAGTAGAACACACAGTAGAACAACATGTAAAACCTACAGTATAAAATACAGCAGAACATAATGTAGAACATACAGTAGATTAGAACATACAGTAGATTAGAATATACAGTAGATTAGAACATACAGAAGATTAGAATATACAGTACATTAGAATATACTGTAGATTAGAACATACAGAAGATTAGAACATACAGTAGATTAGAACATACAGTATATTAGAATATACAGTAGATTAGAACATACAGTAGAATATACAGTAGTTTACAACACAAGTAGAATATACAGTAGAACATACAGAAGAACACACAGTAGAACATACTGTAGATTAGAATATACAGTAGATTAGAACATAACGTAGAAGATACAATAGAATAGAACATATAGTAGAACATACAGTAGAACATACAGCAGAACATACAGTAGAGCACAGAGTAGAACATACAGCAGAACACACAGTAGAACATACAGTGGAACATACAGTAGAACATAATGTAGAACACACAGTAGAACATAATGTAGAACATTCAGTAGAATATACAGTAGAACATACAGTAGATTAGAACATGCAGTAGATTAGAACATACAGTAGATTAGAACATACAGTAGATTAGAACATACAGTAGAACATACAGTAGAACATACAGTAGATTAGAACATATAGTAGAATATACAGTAGTTTAGAACATATAGTAGAACATACAGTAGAACATACAGTAGATTAGAATATACAGTACATTAGAACATACAGTAGATTAGAATATATAGTACATTAGAACATACAGTAGATTAGAATATATAGTACATTAGAACATACAGTAGATTAGAATATATAGTACATTAGAATATTCAGTAGATTAGAACATACAGTAGATTAGAATATATAGTAGATTAGAACATACAGTAGATTAGAATATATAGTATTAGAACATAGATTAGAATATACAGTAGATTAGAACATACAGCAGAATATACAGTAGATTAGAACATATAGTAGATTAGAACATACATCAGATTAGAACATACAGTAGAACATACAGTAGATTAGAACATACAGTATTTTAGAATATACAGTAGATTAGAATATACAGTAGATTAGAATATACAGTATTTTAGAATATTAGATTAGAACATACAGTAGATTAGAACATACAGTATTAGAACATACAGATTAGAACATACAGTAGATTAGAACATACAGATTACAATATACAGTAGATTAGAACATAGTATAACATACTGCAGAACATACAGTATATTAGAACATACAGTAGAACATTCAGTAGATTAGAAAATACAATAGAACTTACAGTGGAACATTTTTTTATTTTATTTTTTATTTCACCTTTATTTAACCAGGTAGGCTAGTTGAGAACAAGTTCTCATTTGCAACTGCGACCTGGCCAAAATAAAGCATAGCAGTGTGAACAGACAACACAGAGTTACACATGGAGTAAACAATTAACAAGTCAATAACACAGTAGAAAAAAAATGGGCAGTCTATATACAATGTGTGCAAAAGGCATGAGGAGGTAGGCGAATAATACAATTTTGCAGATTAACACTGGAGTGATAAATGATCAGATGGTCATGTACAGGTAGAGATATTGGTGTGCAAAAGAGCAGAAAAGTAAATAAATAAAAAACAGTATAAAAACAGTATGGGGATGAGGTAGGTGAAAATGGGTAGGCTATTTACCAATAGACTATGTACAGCTGCAGCGATCGGTTAGCTGCTCGGATAGCTGATGTTTGAAGTTGGTGAGGAGATAAAAGTCTCCAACTTCAGGGATTTTGCAGTTCGTTCCAGTCACAGGCAGCAGAGTACTGGAACGAAAGGCGGCCAAATGAGGTGTTGGCTTTAGGGATGATCAGTGAGATACACCTGCTGGAGCGCGTGCTACGAATGGGTGTTGCCATCGTGACCAGTGAACTGAGATAAGGCGGAGCTTTACCTAGCATGGACTTGTAGATGACCTGGAGCCAGTGGGTCTGGCGACGAATATGTAGTGAGGGCCAGCCGACTAGAGCATACAAGTGGCAGTGGTGGGTGGTATAAGGTGCTTTAGTGACAAAACGGATGGCACTGTGATAGACTGCATCCAGTTTGCTGAGTAGAGTGTTGGAAGCCATTTTGTAGATGACATCGCCGAAGTCGAGGATCGGTAGGATAGTCAGTTTTACTAGGTTAATCTTGGCGGCGTGAGTGAAGGAGGCTTTGTTGCGGAATAGAAAGCCGACTCTTGATTTGATTTTCGATTGGAGATGTTTGATGTGAGTCTGGAAGGAGAGTTTGCAGTCTAGCCAGACACCTAGGTACTTATAGGTGTCCACATATTCAAGGTCGGAACCATCCAGGGTGTTGATGCTAGTCGGGCATGCGGGTGCAGGCAGCGATCGGTTGAAAAGCATGCATTTGGTTTTACTCGCGTTTAAGTGCAGTTGGAGGCCACGGAAGGAGTGCTGTATGGCATTGAAGCTCGATTGGAGGTTAGATAGCACAGTGTCCAATGACGGGCCAAAAGTATAATATATATAATAATATATGCCATTTAGCAGACGCGTTTATCCAAAGCGACTTACAGTCATGTGCATACATTCTACATATGGGTGGTCCCGGGAATCGAACCCACTACGCTGGCGTTACAAGCGCCATGCTCTACCAACTGAGCTACAGAAGGACCAAGTATATATAACGACCAGTATATAGAATGGTGTCGTCTGCGTAGAGGTGGATCAGGGAATCGCCCGCAGCAAGAGCAACATCATTGATATATACAGAGAAAAGAGTTGAACCCTGTGGCACCCCCATAGAGACTGCCAGAGGACCGGACAGCATGCCCTCCGATTTGACACACTGAACTCTGTCTGCAAAGTAATTGGTGAACCAGGCAAGGCAGTCATCCGAAAAACCGAGGCTATTGAGTCTGCCGATAAGAATATGGTGATTTACAGAGTCGAAGGCCTTGGCGAGGTCGATGAAGACGGCTGCACAGTACTGTCTTTTATCGATGGCGGTTATGATATCGTTTAGTACCTTGAGTGTAGCTGAGGTGCACCCATGACCGGCTCGGAAACCAGATTGCACAGATTGCACATGTACGTTCTACATACAGTAGAACGTACAGAGAGACAGAGAGAGAGAGAGACATAGAGAGAGATACAGAGAGAAACAGACAGAGAGACAGAGAGACAGAGAGAGAGAGAGACAGAGAGAGAGAGACAGAGAGAGAGAGAGAGACAGAGAGAGGGAGAGAGAGGGAGAGAGAGACAGAGAGACAGAGAGCGACACAGAGAGACAGACAAAGAGAGAGAGAGAGACAGAGAGAGAGAGACAGACAGAGAGAGAGACAGAGAGAGACACACAGAGACACAGAGAGAGAGAGACAGAGAGACAGAGAGAGAGAGACAGAGAGAGAGAGAGACAGAGAGAGACAGAGACAGAAAGAAAGAGAGACAGAGAGAGAGAGAGAGAGAGAGAGAGAGAGAGAGAGAGAGAGAGAGAGAGAGAGAGAGAGAGAGAGAGAGAGAGAGAGAGAGAGAGACAGAAAGACAGAGAGAAACAGACAGAGAGACATAGAGACACAGAGAGAGAGACAGAGAGAGAGAGAGAGAGAGAGAGAGAGAGAGAGAGAGAGACAGAGAGACAGAGAGAGACAGACAGAGAGAGAGAGAGACACAGAGAGAGAGACAGAGAGAGAGACAGAGAGAGACACACAGAGACACACACAGAGGAGAGAGACACACAGAGCCAATGACAACCATCCAAACATGTTTCACATTGCATTGTTATGATAACAATCATACTGATGTCCAATCCAAAACATCCTGGTCTCTTCTGCTGCACCTGTTTTATGTTTGCAGATAGACCTGCCAATGTCACAAACTGTCCCAAACAAACCACACAGATAGACCTGCTAATGTCACAAACAGTCCCAAACAAACCACACAGATAGACCTGCCAATGTCACAAACAGTCCCAAACAAACCACACAGATAGACCTGCCAATGTCACAAACAGTCCCAAACAAACCACACAGATGGACCTGCCGATGTCACAAACAGTCCCAAACAAGCCCATTCAGCCAGGCGGTCGAACTCCAGTCCAGGCAACAGCTTCTCGGGGCCACCAGTAAATTATTAACATGAGGCTAAGGATAAGTGTAGGAATGGCATGGGTACTATATCTGTTGTCTGTGACTGCCATGTGTAGCTAAAGCACAAATCCTATCCCTATTCATAAACGATATAGTGTGTTATTTTTCAGCTATCCGAGCAGCTAACCGATCGCTGCAGCTGTACATAGTCTATTGGTAAATAGCCTACCCATTTTCACCTACCTCATCCCCATACTGTTTTTATACTGTTTTTTATTTATTTACTTTTCTGCTCTTTTGCACACCAATATCTCTACCTGTACATGTAGCTTTATGAAGTGATTTAGTATTCTGAAAACATTTTATTCATTTTATTAAGGTAGAAGTGATGACAATATGACAGCTCAAGATCCTCTGGGGAATTGGATGTCCATCCAGGTAAACAGGAAGTCAGCAGACGACATCAAAACCGGCCACTAAGTAGGCTTGGGTTTCGGGTGGGTGTTGTTATCCTTCCTGTTTGGCCCCTGTCGAGGGGGTGTCCTCGGATGGGGCCACAGTGTCTCCTGTCCCCTCCTGTCTCAGCCTCCAGTATTTATGCTGCAGTAGTTTATGTGTCGGGGGCTAGGGTCAGTTTGTTATATCTGGAGTACTTCTCCTGTCCTATCCGGTGTCCTGTGTGAATTTAAGTGTGCTCTCTCTAATTCTCTCTTTCTCTCTTTCTTTCTCTCTCTCTGAGGACCTGAGCCCCAGGACCGTGCCTCAGGACTACCTGACATGATGACTCCTTGCTGTCCCCAGTCCACCTGGCCGTGCTGCTGTTCCAGTTTCAACTGTTCTGCCTGTGATTATTATTATTTGACCATGCTAGTCATTGCCTGTGCCATTAAACCCTTCAACTCATCCAGAACGCCGCAGCCCGTCTGGTGTTCAACCTTCCCAAGTTCTCTCACGTCACCCCGCTCCTCCGTTCTCTCCACTGGCTTCCAGTTGAAGCTCGCATCCGCTACAAGACCATGGTGCTTGCCTACGGAGCTGTGAGGGGAACGGCACCTCAGTACCTCCAGGCTCTGATCAGGCCCTACACCCAAACAAGGGCACTGCGTTCATCCACCTCTGGCCTGCTCGCCTCCCTACCACTGAGGAAGTACAGCTCCCCGCTCAGCCCAGTCAAAACTGTTCGCTGCCCTGGCCCCCAATGGTGGAACAAACTCCCTCACGACGCCAGGACAGCGGAGTCAATCACCACCTTCCGGAGACACCTGAAACCCCACCTCTTTAAGGAATACCTAGGATAGGATAAGTAATCCCTCTCACCCCCCTAAGTTTTAGATGCACTATTGTTAAGTGACTGTCCCCTGGATGTCATAAGGTGAATGCACCAATTTGTAAGTCGCTCTGGATAAGAGCGTCTGCTAAATGACTTAAATGTAAATGTAAATGTAAATTTGAACATCTTGGCCATGTTCTGTTATAATCTCCACCCGGCACAGCCAGAAGAGGACTGGCCACCCTACATAGCCTGGTTCCTCTCTAGGTTTCTTCCTAGGTTTTGGCCTTTCTTGGGAGTTTTTCCTAGCCACCGTGCTTCTACACCTGCATTGCTTGCTGTTTGGGGTTTTAGACTGGGTTTCTGTACAGCACTTTGAGATATCAGCTGATGTACGAAGGGCTTTATAAATACATTTGATTTGATTTGTTGTGGATAGAGATGGCGGAAGCTCTGACTCCGGGGGCCTGAGCTAGGCACTCATCATCATCATCATCATCATCATCATCATCATCATCTTTATTATTATTATTATTATTTATTTATTTTTTTTACATTTTTTTATTTCAACTGTATCCCGAAACCTTAACCCTTAACTTAACCATTCGGAATAATGCCTAAACTTAATAACCTCTACGGGATCAGTGTCCCTATACAGGGGGCGGTTGTTGCTAACGTGCGCTAATGTGACTAGAATGACGTTGTAAGTAAACATCCACATTTCCCAGGACATAGACATGTCTTTATATGTGCAGAAAGCTTACATTGTTGTTAATCTAACTGCAGTGTCCAATTTACAGTAGCTATTACAGTGGAAAGAAAAAGACCATGCCATTGTTTGAGGAGAGTGAACAACAACCATAAACTTGATTCACGGCAACTGGTTTGATACATTCACCTCTGAAGGTAAATAATGTACTTACATTCAGTGATTTGGCTCTGATTGGTCATCCTGAGGATCCCAGAGATAGTTTTAGTTGGTTTTAGTTGGATAAAATCCATTTTTATATTCAAATGTAGGAACTGGGTTCTACAGTTTGAACCCATTGCTGTTTCAGAATATACATATCCTTGCTTCATGTCCTGAGCTAGAGGCAGTTAGATTTGATTTGGTCATTTCGGAGACATTTGAAATAACAAATAGTGTATCATCCATAATTAACCTTTGACATGTGTTGTTTACGTTTTTGTTGTTTATGGGTTTGGTCGTCTTAATAGCAATATTAATAGAAATATTAATAGAAATATTAATAGCAATATTAATAGCAATATTAATAACAATATTAATAGCAATATTAATATAAATATTAATAGAAATATTAATAGCAATATTAATAGCAATATTAATAGCAATATTAATAGAAATATTAATAGCAATATTAATATAAATATTAATAGAAATATTAATGGCAATATTAATAGCAATATTAATAGAAATATTAATAGAAATATTAATAGAAATATTAATAGCAATATTAATAGCAATATTAATAACAATATTAATATAAATATTAATAGAAATATTAATGGCAATATTAATAGCAATATTAATAGCAATATTAATAACAATATTAATAGAAATATTAATAGCAATATTAATAGAAATATTAATAGAAATATTAATAGCCTATTACACCTTTTGAAGATAAAAAGCAATGTACAGTTAAAGAGGCAAACTGCATATTCGTGTGTATGTAGGCTACGTTCACGTTAAACACAGCAACACAATAAGTCGACAATAGTCTGCCATTACAGCATTACCTTCTCTCTATTCACACTTTATGAATCATTATTAGTTCAACCACTTGATACTCAGAGGCCTATTATAGCAAAAATGGTTTAAATAACTTACTTAACCGATTGGGTTCATGACTGCCGTTAACTCGTCCGTCAGTGTGTATCTGAAGATGAAAACCAATGCCAACCCGACAGTACAGTCTGCAAGTCCTGCGTCCGGAACCACTGACTGTACCCGCTTCAGAAGTTGGTCTTCAAGGAAACGTGTCAAGGGATCCAGCGACTACGGCGGTGGAGACGGCGACCACAGCGGCGCTAATCAACTGCAGCAGAGCAAAGGTAAAAGGGGAAGAGGAACATTCATTCTTCCAAGGAAACTCTGTCAGTCCTCTGGCTCCGCTGAGAGCCACTTCTTCTTCTTCTTCTTCTATCATTGCGTTGTTGTGGTGTATCCCGAGCTCACTGAAAAGCTATGTGTAGTGCCAGTGCACGAGGAACCGTGCGCACACTAGAAACACATCCAGTTCCCGAAGACGCTCGTGGGCATTACCCCAGCCGTGCTGCGCGGTGGTCGGTGTGTGTAGCTGCTGCTGGGGTGCTGGAGTGGCTCCGCTGGCCTGGCACACACCGAGATATTTATATCCAACAACATGATGTCACTGCTTTATGCATGACTGAATTCTGAAGGACGCTTTCTCTCATCCGTATTTCTTCTCTAAAAAAACACCAGCCCCTCTGCTCAATATCGATCTGCGCTGCCAACAGCAACTATGAGGCAAAAATAGGACAAAACTGACAGCGCAAATTTTCCTTCCAAAGGACTCCTCTGTGCCAGGACGCAGCATGCGCGGCATTTTTTACGCACGAGGAGCATGTTTTCATAGATCTGCAGCACAGCAATAATTCATAACAGGAGAGAAAAAGAAAATGAGAGAGGGGGGTTCTGTCAAAAATCGGAGATTTCCTGTGTGTAAAGTTCAAACTTTGCGGTTATGACCTAAGTGCGACGATATAAAGAAGAACTGTGTGTCTGTGAGGGACAGTGGGTTTAAAATAGACCTACAGTTCCCAGGTGACGTTTACAGTTTGCACATCGCACATGCAGGGCAGGCAAACTCACGCAAGCACAGCGTTACTTAAATAGCTTATTTCTTTAGCCTACTTTATTATGCATTTAAACCACATGACCGTCATTCTGTCCCGACCGAGGACATAGAATCACTAGAATAGAACGGCCCTTTTTGAGTTTCAACCCTATCCATTTGGGGAGATTTTTAAATGGATTTGAGAATTATAATGGACCATTAAATGTACTGCCGATTGTTTTTGAGATTTAGGTTGCTGGTAGCAATTAGCCTGTTATGGTACCTATGTAACACAGTAATTGTATAGGTAGTAATTAGCCTGTTGTAGTACCTATGTAACACAGTAATTGTATAGGTAGCAATTAGCCTGTTATGGTACCTATGTAACACAGTTATTGTATAGGGAGTAATTTGCCTGTTGTGGTACCTATGTAATGCAGTAATTATATAGGTTAGGTGGAGTATATTTTAAATATCATATCGTCAGATTTCATAAACATAATAGACTTTATTTTACAATACTGAGAAGAAAGAAGCTATGACCTTTTAATTGGGTTGTTTGATACACCTAAATTCAGATTCAAATTAAAAGGTCTCTCTATATAGAGCAGAACACACCCTCTCTGAACAGAGCATGATCTACAATCAGACAATGTTGTTGTCTAATCCAGTTGTCTCCACTTCAGATCACACAGTTCCGTGTTGCATCCATGCGCTCCTGCCTCAGCAGGGATTCATGTCTGCATCATGGGAAAACAGTTGTGTGCAGTAAATCTATATAGCCTGTAGCCACGGCAAGGGCACAGACCATTTACCTGCTTACACACCCTTCCTGTAGATTTTGTATTTATTTGATCTTACTATGCAAGTCAGTTAATAACAAATTCGTATTTTCAATGACATCCTAGGAACAGTGGGTTAACTGCCATTTCAGGGGCAGAACAACAGATTTGTACCTTGTCAGGGGCAGAACAACAGATTTGTACCTTGTCAGCTCAGCTTGTCAGCACTAGTCCAATGCTCTAACCACTAGGCTACTCTGTCGCCCTCCTCTCTAACCACTAGGCTACCCTGTGGCCCCCTCTAACCACTAGGCTACCCTGTCGCCCCCTCCTAACCACTAGGCTACTCTGCCGCCCCTCTCTAACCACTAGGCTACCCTGTCGCCCCCCACTAACCACTAGGCTACCCTGTCGCCCCCCTCTAACCACTAGGCTACTCTGCCGCCCCCTCTAACCACTAGCCTACTCTGTCGCCCCCTCTAACCACTAGGCTACTCTGCCGCCCCCTCTAACCACCAGGCTACTCTGCCGCCCCCTCTAACCACCAGGCTACTCTGTCGCCCCCTCTAACCACTAGGCTACTCTGCCGCCCCTCTAACCACCAGGCTACTCTGCCGCCTCTCTCTAACCACTAGGCTACCCTGTCGCCCCCTCTAACCACTAGGCTACTCTGCCGCCCTCTCTAACCACTAGGCTACCCTGTCGCCCCCTCCTAACCACTAGGCTACTCTGTCGCCCCCTCTAACCACTAGGCTACTCTGTCGCCCCCTCTAACCACTAGGCTACTCTGCGCCCCTCTCTAACCACTAGGCTACCCTGTCGCCCCCCTCTAACCACTAGGCTACTCTGTCGCCCCCTCTAACCACTAGGCTACTCTGTCGCCCCCTCCTAACCACTAGGCTACCCTGTCGCCCCCTCTAACCACTAGGCTACTCTGTCGCCCCCTCTAACCACTAGGCTACTCTGTCGCCCCCTCTAACCACTAGGCTACTCTGTCGCCCCCTCTAACCACCAGGCTACTCTGCCGCCCCTCTCTAACCACTAGGCTACCCTGTCGCCCCCCTCTAACCACTAGGCTACCCTGTCGCCCCCCTCTAACCACTAGGCTACTCTGCCGCCCCTCTTTAACCACTAGGCTACTCTGCGCCCCCTCTAACCACCAGGCTACTCTGCCCCTCTCTAACCACTAGGCTACCCTGCCGCCCCTCTAACCACCAGGCTACTCTGCCGCCCCTCTCTAACCACTAGGCTACCCTGTCGCCCCCTCTAACCACTAGGCTACCCTGTCGCCCCCTCTAACCACTAGGCTACTCTGCCGCCCCTCTTTAACCACTAGGCTACTCTGCCGCCCCCTCTAACCACCAGGCTACTCTGCCGCCCCTCTCTAACCACTAGGCTACCCTGTCGCCCCTCTAACCACTAGGCTACTCTGCCGCCCCCTCTAACCACTAGGCTACCCTGTCGCCCCCTCTAACCACTAGGCTACCCTGTCGCCCCTCTCTAACCACTAGGCTACCCTGTCGCCCCTCTCTAACCACTAGGCTACCCTGTCGCCCCCTCTAACCACTAGGCTACTCTGCCGCCCATCTCTAACCACTAGGCTACCCTGTCGCCCCCTCTAACCACTAGGCTACTCTGTCGCCCCCTCTAACCACTAGGCTACCCTGTCGCCCCCCTCTAACCACTAGGCTACTCTGCCGCCCCTCTCTAACCACCAGGCTACTCTGCCGCCCCCTCTAACCACCAGGCTACTCTGCCGCCCCCTCTAACCACCAGGCTACTCTGCCGCCCCCCTCTAACCACCAGGCTGCTCTGCCGCCCCCTATAACCACTAGGCTACCCTGTCGCCCCCCTCTAACCACCAGGCTACTCTGCCGCCCCCTCTAACCACTAGGCTACCCTGTCGCCCCTCTAACCACTAGGCTACCCTGTCGCCCCCCTCTAACCACTAGGCTACCCTGTCGCCCCTCTAACCACTAGGCTACTCTGCCGCCCCCTCTAACCACTAGGCTACCCTGTCGCCCCCTCTAACCACTAGGCTACCCTGTCGCCCCCCTCTAACCACTAGGCTACCCTGTCGCCCCCTCTAACCACTAGGCTACTCTGTCGCCCCCCTCTAACCACTAGGCTACTCTGCCGCCCCAGATAATTAGTACATAATTCTTTATTTACATTTTTTTGGTGGTTATTTATCATTTGTTAGATTCTGGATTTTCAATGATGAGAACAGAAGAGATTATAGCTAATCGTATTATTTTAGGCCTTCACTTTTCACATGCCACTGCCAACGTTGTTTCTGAGACCGCTAGCTTTGAATGTTGGCCATTGATGATCTCCCCCATTGCGTGTGGATTAGGTTTTTGTTGTGGGCTGGAGGGGTCTGGTCTAATTGTCTGACACATAACAAAGACTATACGACATTACATAACATTACCTTCTATGTAAACAACTAGGCCAAGGCACTGTTGAGACCCACTGTTGTAATGGCTACTCATTCCTGTGTGTGTGCGTGCACTTGTATGCACACACGTGTGTGTGTGTGTGTGTGTGTGTGTGTGTGTGTGTGTGTGTGTGTGTGTGTGTGTGTGTGTGTGTGTGTGTGTGTGTGTGTGTGTGTGTGTGTGTGTGTGTGTGTGTGTGTGTGTGTGTGTGTGTGTGTGTGCGTGCGTGTGTGTGTAAAGCATTCCAGTAACACTGAGGTAACCTTAAGCCGTTGAGTCGTATATAAACAAGATGATCCTGATGGATTCTTCTCACCCAATTGATCCCAGCTTTTAGACAGAGTAGAAGGAGATGGTGGGGAGAGGAGGGAGAAGTAGAGATCAGAGATTAGAAGTAGAGAGCAGAGAGAGAGTGAGTAGAAGTAGAGTGAGAGGCAGAAGTAGAGAGTAGAGAGTAGAGAGCAGAGAGTAGAGAAGGAAGAGTAGAGAGGAGAGTAGAGAGGAGAGAGTAGAGATCAGAGAGCAGAGTAAAAGAGTAGAGAGTAGAGAGCAGAGAGTAGGGAATAGAGAGCAGAGAGCAGAGAGGAGAGAGGAGAGAGGAGAGAGGAGAGAGTAGATAGGAGAGGGAGAGTAAGTAGAGAAGGAGAGAGGGGAGAGAGTAAGTAGAGAGGAAGAGAGTAGAGAGGAGGAGAGAGTAGAGAGGAGAGAGGAGAGTAGAAAGTAGAAGTAGAAGGAGAGAGTAGAGAGCAGAGAGTAGAATCAGAGAGTAGAGAGCAGAAGTATAAGTAGAGAGCAGAGAGTAGAGAGTAGAGAGTAGAGAGCAGAGAGTAGAGAGGAGAGAAGTAGAGAGGAGAGAGTAGAGAGGAGAGATCAGAGAGTAGAGAGTAGGAGAGTAGAGATCAGAGATTAGAGAGTAGAGAGTAGAGGAGAAAGGAGAGAGTAGAGAGGAGAGAGTAGAGAGTAAAGCAGAAGTAGAGAGTAGAAAGCAGAGAGTAGAGAGTAGAGTAGAGAGCAGAGAGCAGAGAGGAGGAGGAGAGGAGAAGTAGAGAGGAGAAGAGTGAGAAGTAGAGAGGAGAGAGTAGAGTAGAGGAAGTAGAGAGCAGAGAGTAGAGATCAGAGAGCAGAGAGTAAAGTAGAGAGTAGAAAGCAGAGAATAGAAAGTGAGAGGAGGGAGAGAGGAGAGAGGAGGAGAGGAGGAAAGTAGAGAAGGGAAGAGTAGAAAGCAGAGATCAGGTGCAGAGAAGGGAGGAGAGAGTAGAAGGAAAGGTAGAGGTAGAAGGAAAGTAGAGAGGAGAAGTAGAGAGGGAGAGAGTAGAGAAGGAGAGAGTAGAAGGAGAGAGTAGAAGTAGAGAGTAGAAGGAGAGGGAGAGGAGAGAGGAGAGAGGAGAGGAGGAGGGAGAGAGGAGAGGAGAGAGAGTAGAGATCAGAGAGGAGGAGAGAGGAGAGAGTAGAGAGTAGACATTGATGTTCTGAACAGGACAGCCTGTCTGGCTCTATATTGTCTGTTGCATTGTTTGTTTCCAAATTCAGATGTTTAATTTTTTTTTTCATGAAATATTGACAACTGCTGGGATCAGGGCCTTCAGTACATATAACCTTATTCAATATAATCAACAATTTTGTATTAGTTTTCTATTCCCCTCAATGCTGCAGTTGTTAGTTAGGTTTTGGTACTCATGATGTGTGACTGTTTGTATCTGCTTTAAGACCAGAAGGGCTTGGCTCCTCAATAGTTCAGTGTATTTGTGATTCCTGTTCAGTGACAGCTTGGTGGAGCCTGAGCCACCTGTACAGTAACGGTCAAAGGTCAACCCCAAGTCGCCTCCGTTTTATTTCTCAACAGCTGAATCTTCGTCTTCACTCTGAAAAACAAAACGGTCCTCTGGCTCGTCCTGTAAAGCCCTCTATGTTCCTATGGCGGGATTTCAAATCCGATGCGCCCGTTTTCAGCTATGCACCTTTTAAAGGCAACATTGCCGCGTTCGCAGAAGACCGAATTCATGAGTGAATGCTGCATGTGTCGGCTCAATAGGATATGACCCTATTATCAATAACCTGGATGTCCCCGTTGGTGAGATTGAATCCTGTCCTTAAAGAGAACTAGAGCTCCTCTGGCATGTCGCTGTAGAAAATCCTTTATGATTCTAGGTAGAACCACTGTCAGCCACAATTATTATCACTTTTAGAAGAAGGTTCTGAAGAACCACAAGATGCCCTTCTTTTCTAAGAGTTTACCAGTGATATCCACTAAACAGCACCCCCCCCCGATGAACCAGCGTGTGAACATGGACATCACCACATACTAACAGAAAGACATTAGAACAGGCACATTTGATT
This sequence comes from Oncorhynchus gorbuscha, assembly GCF_021184085.1. Lineage (NCBI taxonomy): Eukaryota > Metazoa > Chordata > Actinopteri > Salmoniformes > Salmonidae > Oncorhynchus > Oncorhynchus gorbuscha. The sequence goes on from NC_060177.1 coordinate 90,154,131, forward strand.
ACATTTTGGATGTTGACTGTGTTAATAACATTGTGTAAACTTAAGACTGTAATAATTGAATCCACAAAACATGTTTATGTGAATGACTAGCTTGGATGAATAAGGTGCCCAGAGTAAACTACCTGCTACTCAGGCCCAGAAGATAAGATATGCATAATATTAGTAGATATGGATAGTAAACACTCTGAAGTTTCTAAAACTGTTTGAATGATGTTTGTGAGTATAACAGAACTCATATGAGCAAAAATCTGAGAAAAAAAATCCAATCAGGAAGTGGAAAATCTGAGGTTTGTAGTTTTCAACTCTTTGCCTATCAAGATACAGTGTACATTTGAATTTGGAATTGCACTTCCTAAGGCTTCCACTAGATGTCAACAGTCTTTAGAACATTGTTTGAGGCTTCTACTGTGAAGGATGAGGAAATGAGAGCTGTTTCAACCAGAGGTCTTGCAGAGTGCCATGAGCTCAGGCTGGCGACAGTGAAAGGTAGCTGCGTTGCATTTCTAAAGACAATGGCATTCTCCAGCTGAAACATTATTGAAGATTTATGTGAAAAACATCCTAAAGGTTGATTCTATACATCGTTTGACATGTTTCTACGAACTGTAACGGAACTTTGGACTTTTCATCTGGCCTGCACATCGCGAATTTGATTTGTGAACTAACCGCGCGAACAAAAGGAGGTATTTGGACATAAATGATCGACTTTATCAGAACAAAACAAACATTTATTGTGGAACTGGGATTCCTGGGAGTGCATTCTGATGAAGATCATCAAAGGTAAGTGAATATTTATAATGCTATTACTGACTTCTGTTGACTCCACAACATGGCGGGTATCTGTATGGCTTGTTTGTGTGTCTGAGCGCCGTAGATTATTGCATGGTGTGCTTTTTCCGTAAAAGTTTTTTCAAATCTGACACAGTGGTTGCGTTAAGGACACTTCCCATCTACGGGGAACCTCGTGAACATGAAGTTATTTATTCTTGCTCACAAATAAAACTGAAGACATGCAGAATTGGCATTGCTAATAATGAAAGAACACATTTAAAATCACACAGCACATAATCTGTGACATGAATAGAATACAGAACACTCTCTCTATATATAGAGCAGAACACTCCCTCTCTATATATAGCAGGAACACTCCCTCTATATAGGGCAGAACACTCCTCTCTATATAGAGGCAAGAACCTCCCCTCTATATAGGCAGAACAGTCCCTCTCTATATAGAGCAGAACCTCCCCTCTCTATATAGAGCAGAACACTCCCTCTCTATATAGAGCAGATAACCCCTCTCTATATGAGCAGAACACTCCCTCTCTATATAGAGTAGAACACCCCTCTCTATATAAGAGGCAGAACAGCCTCTCTATATGAGGCAGAACCCTCAATCTCTATTTAAAGCAGAACACCCCCACTCTATATAGAGCAGGAACACTCCCTCTAAGTAGGGCAGAACCTCCTCGCTATATAGAGCAGAACACTCCCTCTCTATATAGAGGCAGAACACTCCCTCTCTAAATGAAGAGCAGAACACTCCCCTCTCTATACAGAGCAGAACACTCCCTCTCTATATAAGGCAGAACACTCCCTCTCTGCCTAGAGCAGAACACTCCCTCTCTAAATAGAGCAGAACACTCCCTCTCTATACAGGCAGAACACTCCCTCTCTATAGAGCAGAACACTCCCTCTATATAGAGCAGAACACTCCCTCTCTATATAGAGCAGAACAGTCCCTCTCTATATAGAGCAGAACACTCCCTCTCTATAGAGCCCAGAACATCCCCTCTCTATACTCACTCCCAAACGTTTAGGACAATTCTGCCTTGGTGGTACAAACCCAGCAGTTTAACAATTGTCAGAGGAGAAGAGGGGGGAGGGAGAGAAGAGGGAGGGGGAGGAGAGGGGAGGGGAGGGAGGGGAGGGGAAGGAGAAGAGGGAGGGGGAAAAAGGGAGGGGGAGGGGGAGGAGAGGGGAAAGAGGGACAGGGGGGATTTATGTATGTATGTATGTATGTATGTATGTATGTATGTATGTATGTATGTATGTATGTATGTATGTATGTATGTATGTATGTATGTATGTATGTATGTATGTATGTATGTATGTATGTATGTATGTATGTATGTGTGTATGTATGTGGTTATGTACTGTATGTATTTTTGTGTATATATGTGTGTGTATGTGTGTGTATGTATGCGTATGTATGTGTATGTACTGTATCTACTGTATGTATGTATGTATGTATGTATGTATGTATGTATGTATGTATGTATGTATGTATGTATGTATGTATGTATGTATGTATGTATGTGTGTGTGTGTGTGTGTGTGTGTGTGTGTGTGTGTGTGTGTGTGTGTGTGTGTGTGTGTGTGTGTGTGTGTGTACCACCGTACACTACTACACTAGTTTTACAACACCTACTCATTCAGGTTTGTCTTTATTTTACAATTTTCTACATTATAGAATTATAGTGAATACATCAAAACTAAGAAATAACACATATGGAATCATGTAGTAACCAAATGTGTTAATCAAATATACTTTATATTTGAGATTCTTCAAATAGCCACGTTTTGCCTTGATGTTGGACCTTCCATGCTGCAGTATTTTGTTGGTACCCAGATTTGTGTCTCAACTCAATCGTGTCTCGGAGCTCTACTGACAATTCCTTTGACCTTCCTTTGACCTCTGGCTTGATTTTTACTCTGAAATGCACTGTCAACTTCGTGGCCTCTTAAAGACAGGTATGTGCCTTTCCAAGTCATGTCAATCAGTTGAATGTACCACAGGTGGACTCCAATCAAGTTTTATAAACATCTCAAAGATGATCAATGGAAACAGGATGCACCTGAGCTCAATTCCAAGTCTTAACAAAGGGTCTGAATACTTATGTAAAGAAGGTATTATTGTTTTTTTATTTTTTAAATTTTAAAATTTGGAAAAAAAATTCACAAAAACCTGTATTCACTTTGTCATTGTAGAGGTTATGTGTGGTGATTGATGGGACAATGTTATTTCTAATCTAATTTAGAATAAGTGTTATGCAGGTGAATGAGGACCCAAAAGCGACTTGGCGAAAACAGAGTCTTTAATCCAGTAAAGTAAAATACAATCAAAAACACAACTTCCACTCGTAATGACGAGAACCGACTGGAGACTCGATCTTGAACAGCAGGTTGCCTCGGAAGGCACTTGAACCTAGCAGACTCAGACACCTGCTCACCACGCAGCATCTGAGAAACACGACACGACAGGGCGATACACAAACACAGCACGGTGAACAATAGATAAGGATCCGACAGGGCAGGAACGGAAAACAAGGGAGAGAAATAGGGACTCTAATCAGGGAAAAGGATCGGGAACAGGTGTGGGAAGACTAAATTATTGATTAGGGGAATAGGAACAGCTGGGAGCAGGCAGACGATAGAGAGAAGAGAGAGAGAGGGAGGGGAGAGAGAGGGATAGAAAAAGGGAACGGACCTAATAAGACCAGCAGGAAACGAACGAAGGGAAAGCATAATGACAAGACAATATATGACAAAACATGACAGTACCCCTTCACTCACGGCGCCTCCCTGGCGCTCTCGAGAGGAACACTGGCGGCAACGGAGAAATCATAGATCAAAGCGGTCCAGCACGTCCCGAGAAAAGAACCCAACTCCTCTCCTCAGGACCGTAACGGAAAAACAGAAAAAAAAGGGAAACTAGGGTACTACTCTAAAAAAAAAATGAGACACGGGTAGAGAACTGAAAACTTTAGAGCAAACAGGACCAAACAGGCCAGGAGAGTAACAACTAGGGACAGACTGAGACACAGCAAGGGCAGGAACAGAGAACAGGAGAGAAGCGTGCAGGGAACAGACTGAGACCCAGCAAGACCAGGAGCAGAAGCAGAAAAATACGCACAAGGGTGGACCCCATCGTCAGTATCGGAGCGCTGGGACAGAATGGCTCCCACGCCCACCCCGGCGCGTCAGCCTCAACAATAAACTGTTTAGTGACGTCAGGTGCAACAAGGATAGGAAGCGGATGCAAAACGCTTCTTAAAGAGATCAGAACAACAATCATACGACCGGTGAGGAGGAAGGGAGTTGGTTCTGGACCGACTGAAGACCGATGCGCAGACCATGATATTCCTCCGGCACTCCTGTCAAATCACCAGGTTCCTCCTGTGAAGAGGGACAGAACAAACAGGAGAAATGGCACAGACATTAAACACTTCACATGACAAGAAACGCTCCAGGAAAGGACAGAACCACTAGACCAATCAAAGAAAGGATTATGACACACTAGCCAGGGATGACCCAAAACAACAGGTGTAAAGGTGAACAAAAAATCAAAAAAAGAAATGGTCTCACTATGGTTGCAGTACAGTGAGGGTTAAGGTAGTGTTTCACATAATATACTGGGGAGAGGACTACCATCCAAGGCAAACATGACCGTGGGCTCCCTAACTGTCTGAGAAGGGAATGTCATGTTCACGCCCAGAGCTTGGTCCATAAAACAGCCCTCTGCCCCAAGAGTCTATTAATGCACTGCAGGATACTGCCGATCCGGTCCAGCGTAGATGGACGGTAAAAGTCATACATGTACTTGTGGAGGACCGTCTAGTAGCGCTTATCAGTCGCCCTCCGCTTACTGATGAGCTCTGGCCTTTGCTGGACATGAAATGACAAAATGACCAGCGGAACCGCAATAGAGACAGGCGGTTGGTGATTCTCCGTTCCCTCTCCTTAGTCGAGATGCTGAATACCCCCAGCTGCATGGGCTCAACACCTGAGTCAGTGAGGAAAGACGTGTAGTGTCGGAGAGAGGGAGACACAGTTAGCGAGCTCTCTTCTATGAGCTCGGTGACCAGATCTACCCGTCGTTCAATGCGAATAGCGAGGTTCAATCAAAGAATCACGCTGGATGGAACCTCCCGAGAGAATCTCATCCTTAACCTTAGCGTGGAGTCCCTCCAGAAACGAGCGAGCAACGCCTGCTCGTTCAGTTACTGGAGGCAGCAAGAGTGCGAGAAACTCTATTGAGTAATCCGTTATGGATCGATTACCTTGACATAGGGAAGACAGGGACCAGGAAGCTTCTTTCCCAAAAACTGAGCGATCAAAAACCCTTATCATCTCCTCTTTAAAGTTCAGATAATTGTTAGTACACTCCAGCGCTTGCCTCCCCAGATAGCTGTGCCCCACTGCCGAGCCCGACCAGTAAGAGGTGATGTGAGTAGGCAATCCGAGCGCTCTCTTGAGTATGTGTTGGGTTGGAGAGAGAACACGATATCACACTGGGTGAAAAGGAGCGGCACTCAGTGGGCTGCCCAGAATAACAAGGTGATTTATTAACCCTAGGTTCGGAGAGCTGGAAGAACCGGAAGTAGCTGGTGACACGAGACAGAAGACTCTGATACTGTCTTGAGAGGTCGGGAGACCTGAGCGGCCAGGGTCTCAACGGCATGCCGAGCAGCAGACAATTCCTGCTCGTGTCTGCCGAGCATCGCTCCTGGAACTCGAGAGGTAGAGTAGAAGAATCCATAGTCGCTAGGTCCATTCTTGGTGGATCCTTCTGTTATGCAGGTGAATGAGGACCCAAAGCGACTTAGCGAAAACAGAGTCTTTAATCCAGTAAAGTAAATACAATCAAAAAACACAACTTCCACTCGTAATGACGAGAACCGACTGGAACTTCGATCTTGAACAGCAGGTTGCCTCGGGAAAGGCACTTGAACCTAACCCAGACTCAGACACCTGCTCACCACGCAGCATCTGAGGAAACACGACACGACTGGGCGATACACAAACACAGCACGGTGAACAATAGATAAGGATCCGACAGGGCAGGAACGGAAAACAAAGGAGAGAAATAGGGACTCTAATCAGGAAAGGATCGGGAACAGGTGTGGGAAGACTAAATGATTGATTAGGGGAATAGGAACAGCTGGGAGCAGGAGCAGGTGATAGAGAGAAGAGAGAGGGAGGAGAGAGAGGGATAGAAAAGGAGCGAACCTAATAAGACCAGCAGGGGAAACGAACAGAAGGGAAAGCATAATGACAAGACAATATATGACAAAACATGACAATAAGGTTGTAAACGAAATATGGAAAAATATTAAGGGGTCTGAATACTTTTCAGAATGACCTACACATGCACATACATAAACACACACACACACACACACACACACACACACACACACACACACACACACACACACACACACACACACACACACACACACACACACACACACACACACACACACACACACACACACACACACACACACCCCACCACACACACACACACACACACACACACACACACACACACACACACACACACACACACACACACACACACACACACACACACACACACACACACACATAACACCCTACACCCCCCCCTCACACACACACACACACACACACACACACACACACACACACACACACACACACACACACACACACACACACACACACACACACACACACACACACACACTAACACTAACCCTAACCCTAACCTAACCCTAACCTAACTTAACACTAACCCTAACCCTAACTTAATCCTAACCCTAATTTAACCCTAACCCTAACCTAACCTAACCCTAACCTAACCTAACCTAACCCTAACCCTAACTTAACCCTAACCCTAACTCAACACTTACACTAACCCTAACCCTAACTTAACACTAACACTAGCTCTAACTTAACCTAACCCTAACCCTATCTTAACACTAACCCTAACTGTACACTAACCCTAACTTTACACTAACCCTAACTTTACACTAACCCTAACTTTACACTAACCTAACTTTACCTAACCCTAACTTTACCTAACCCTAACTTTACCCTAACCCTAACTTTACACTAACCCTAACTTTACACTAACCCTAACTTTACCCTAACCCTAACTTAATCCTAACCCTAACTTTATACTACCCTAACCCTAACTTTACACATTAACCCTAACCCTAACTTGTGGTCCTTCTGTAGCTCAGTTGGTAGAGCATGGCGCTTGTAACGCCAGGGTAGTGGGTTCGATCCCCGGGACCACCCATACGTAGAATGTATGCACACATGACTGTAAGTCGCTTTGGATAAAAGCGTCTGCTAAATGGCATATATTATTATATTATTTTTATATATTATTATATTATTATATATTATATATTATATATTATATTATTATATTATATTATAACTTAACACTAACTCTAACCCTAATTTAACACTAACCCTAACCCTAACTTAATCTTAACCCTAACCCTAACTTTACACTAACCCTAACTTAATCTTAACCCTAACCCTAACTTTACACTAACCCTAACTTAATCCTAACCCTAACTTTACACTAACCCTAACCCTAACTTAATCCTAACCCTAACTTTACACTAACCCTAACCCTAATTTAACACTAACCCTAACCCTAACTTAACACTAGCCATAGCTCTCACCCTAACTTAACACTAACCCATTATGGACATGTGAACTGTAGTTTGTAGAATCTCAAGAATCTGCTAGGAGGAGGTCAGACAGACAGACACAGGTACACTACATGACCGAAAATATGTGGACACCTGCTGGTCCGACATCTCATTCAAAAATCATTAATATGGAGTTGGTCCCCCTTTTGCTGCTATAACAGCCTCCACTCTTCTCAGAAGGCTTTCCACTAGATGTTGGAACATTGCTGCAGGGACTTCCATTCAGCCACAAGAGCCTTAGTGAGGTCGGGCACTGATGTTGGGCGATAAGACCTGGCTCGCAGTCGGCGTTCCAATTCATCCCAAAGGTGTTCGATGGGGTTGAGGTCAGGGCTCTGTGCAGGCCTTTCAAGTTCTTCCACACCGATCTCGACAAACATTTCTGTATGGACCTCGCTTTGTGCACGGGGCATTGTCATGCCAAAGTGTTGGAAGCACAGAATCTTCTGGTGTGTAATTGTATGCTGTAGGGTTAAGTATTCCCTTCACTGGAACTAAAGGGCATAGCCCGAACCATGAAAAACAGCCCCAGACCATTATTCCTCCTCCACCAAACTTTACAGTTGGCACTACACATTGGGACAGGTAGCGTTCTCTTGGCATCCGCCAAACCTAGATTAGTCCGTAAGACAGCCAAATGGTGAAGAGTAATGATATTACACTGTCAACATCTGCAGCAGCGTAGCCTAGTGGTTAGAGCGTTGGACTAGTAACCAGAAGGTTGCGAGTTCAAACCCCCGAGCTGACAAGGTACAAATCTGTCGTTCTGCCCCTGAACAGGCAGTTAACCCACTGTTCCCAGGCCGTCATTGAAAATAAGAATGTGTTCTTAATTTACTTGCCTGGTTAAATAAAGGTAAAATATATATATTTTTTAATTGTAAAATGATATTACACTGCCAGCATCATCTGTAATGATATTACACTGCCAGCATCTTTAATGATATTATACTGTCAGCATCTGTAATGATATTACACTGTCAGCATCATCTGTAATGATATTACACTGCCAGCATCATCTGTAATGATATTACACTGTCAGCATCATCTGTAATGATATTACACTGCCAGCATCATCTGTAATGATATTACACTGTCAGCATCATCTGTAATGATATTACACTGCCAGCATCATCTGTAATGATATTACACTGTCAGCATCATCTGTAATGATATTACACTGCCAGCATCATCTGTAATGATATTATACTGTCAGCATCTGTAATGATATTACACTGCCAGCATCTGTAATGATATTACACTGCAGCATCATCTGTAATGATATTACACTGCCAGCATCATCTGTAATTATATTACACTGCCAGCATCATATGTAATGATGTTACAGTGCCAGCATCATCTGTAATGATATTACACTGCCAGCATCATCTGTAATTATATTACACTGTCAGCATCATCTGTAATGATATTATACTGTCAGCATCTGTAATGATATTACACTGCCAGCATCATCTGTAATGATATTACACTGTCAGCATCATCTGTAATGATATTACACTGTCAGCATCATCTGTAATGATATTACACTGCCAGCATCATCTGTAATGATATTACACTGCCAGCATCATCTGTAATTATATTACACTGTCAGCATCATCTGTAATGATATTACACTGTCAGCATCATCTGTAATGATATTACACTGTCAGCATCATCTGTAATGATATTACACTGTCAGCATCATCTGTAATGATATTACACTGCCAGCATCATCTGTAATTATATTACACTGTCAGCATCATCTGTAATGATATTACACTGTCAGCATCTGTAATGATATTACACTGTCAGCATCATCTGTAATGATATTACACTGTCAGCATCTG
>NC_060177.1:90166146-90171146 GCF_021184085.1 Oncorhynchus gorbuscha
AACAGATGGACTATCCAAATAAAGTGTTACTTGGTCAGGATTCTCAACGAAAGAAATGAGTTTTCCACGTTCAGGATTTGTCTTGGAGACTGCGTCACCTCGAGATGCTTGTTTGATGAGCAGTTTCCTGTAAAGTGATAGGGGCGATAGTTTTTCTCCCCGACATAAAGGCAATTATCTAATCAGAGTAGGGACAGGAGAAACACGGCCTGAGGTAACATGGTAGTATGTCAACCAATTCTCATCCAGATGTTAACCAGCTGACTTCAGTTTATATCAGTGTGTGTCAACTGAGCCGTGTTAACATCAGCAGTATTAGCACAGAACGAAATACCACATTATTCACTTGGGGTTCATGTACTTCTTAGGGTGTTAGTTTAACCATGGTCAACTCTCAGGCAGGGCTGGTTTCACAGTCAGATTTAGTTTGTGGTCAACTCCTAGGCAGGGCTGGTTTCACAGTCAGATTTAGTTTGTGTTCAACTCCTAGGCAGGGCTGGTTTCACAGTCAGATTTAGCTTGTGGTCAACTCCTAGGCAGGGCTGGTTTCACAGTCAGATTTAGTTTGTGTTCAACTCTAGGCAGGGCTGGTTTCACAGTCAGATTTAGTTTGTGTCCAGTTCCCAGGCAGGACTGGTTTCAGATCAAACCCAGGGCATCTACTCCAGGACTACAAAACAAGAGAGTGAAGAGTGTTTTTACTCTGAGGGTCTATGGAAACTGTCTCTCAATGTTTCTATGTATATCTTTCTCATGCCCTAGATGTTGTTAAATTCAACTGACACTATATCACATGGTATTGTCATATTTTAATGTCATTACATGTTGAGGCATAGGTCATTTTGTGGATATTCTTTCAAATAGCACTCTGGACCACCAGATTATTATTAGTAAAGTAATTGTGGTGAGGACCAGCAAATTATACTGAGAAGTGCCAAGGTGAAACTCCCCATTAAAAACAGAGTTTCCCTCGACAATTTTTCTATCAACACAACCTTCTATAGAGTCAAAAGCCTCTGGAGCACGTTGAGGGATTCACTGATTCTGTTGTTATTATAATGACATTTATTGTATCAGATTTCCAACACAGAAATAGAAGTGTAGAGTTAAACAAAACACTGCGACAACCGTACAATCTGTAAATCGCTGTGAGCCGTGTGCCCCACTGTAACCACGTCCTATTAGCAGTTGTGTGTGTGTGTGTGTGTGTGTGTGTGTGTGTGTGTGTGTGTGTGTGTGTGTGTGTGTGTGTGTGTGTGTGTGTGTGTGTGTGTGTGTGTGTGTGTGTGTGTGTGTGTGTGTGTGTGTGTGTGTGGGAGAGCGAGGAGAATCCAGACTAATTCTCCACTGATGGATCCTATACAGCTGGACTATAATTGTGTCTGATTGGGGTTAGGCCTGTAAAGCCAGTTAATGATGATCTCAGAGCAGATTACAGACCAGACTAGACTAGACTAGACCAGACCAGACCAGACTAGACTAGACTAGACCAGACCAGACCAGACTAGACTAGACTAGACCAGACCAGACTAGACTAGACCAGACTAGACCAGACTAGACCAGACCAGACCAGACCAGACTAGACTAGACCAGACTAGACCAGACCAGACTAGACTAGACTAGACCAGACCAGACTAGACTAGACTAGACTAGACTAGACTAGACTAGACTAGACCAGACTATACTATACTAGACCAGACTAGACTAGACCAGACCAGACCAGACCAGACCAGACCAGACTAGACTAGACCAGACTAGACTAGACCAGACCAGACCAGACTAGACTAGACCAGACCAGACCAAACTAGACTAGAACAGACTAGACAAGACCAGACCAGACTAGACCAGACTAGACCAGACTAGACCAGACCAGACTAGACCAGACCAGACTAGACCAGACTAGACAAGCCCAGACCAAACTAGACCAGACGAGACCAGACCAGACCAGACCAGACTAGACTAGAATAGAATAGACTAGACTAGACTAGACTAGACTAGACTAGACTAGACTAGACTAGACCAGACTAGACCAGACCAGACCAGACCAGACTAGACTAGACCAGACTAGACTAGACTAGACCAGACTAGACCAGACCAGACTAGACCAGACCAGACTAGACTAGACCAGACCAGACAAGACCAGACTAGACCAGACCAGACTAGACCAGACCAGACCAGACTAGACCAGACTAGACTAGACCAGACTAGACTAGACCAGACTAGACTAGACCAGACCAGACTAGACCAGACTAGACCAGACCAGACTAGACCAGACCAGACTAGACCAGACCAGACTAGACTGTGTGTGTGTGTGTGTGTGTGTGTGTGTGTGTGTGTGTGTGTGTGTGTGTGTGTGTGTGTGTGTGTGTGTGTGTGTGTGTGTGTGTGTGTGTGTGTGTGTGTGTGTGTGTGTGTGTGTGTGTGCGCAGCTCCTATCAAAGAGTTGCATAGATTGACAGACAGGAGCAGGGACTTCTTTGTCCCAGTACTCATTAGAGACCCAACATGTCTCATTAGAGACCCAACATGTCTCATTAGAAACCCAACATGTCTCATTAGAGACCCAACATGTCTCATTAGAAACCCAACATGTCTCATTAGAGACCCAACATGTCTCATTAGAAACCCAACATGTCTCATTAGAAACCCAACATGTCTCATTAGAGACCCAACATGTCTCATTAGAAACTCAACATGTATCATTAGAGACCCAACATGTCTCATTAGAGACCCAACATGTCACATTAGAGACCCAACATGTCACATTAGAGACCCAACATGTCTCATTAGAGACCCAACATGTCTCATTAGAGACCCAACATGTCTCATTAGAGACCCAACATGTTTCATTAGAGACCCAACATGTCTCATTAGAGACCCAACATGTCTCATTAGAGACCCAACATGTTTCATTAGAGACCCAACATGTTTCATTAGAGACCCAACATGTCTCATTAGAGACCCAACATGTCTCATTACTGAATGACTACACTCACTCAGCATAGAGATAAAACCCATTCCTCAACGTGCAGGAGAAATCACGAGATAGTTGTTGAATAATTAACAGTGACTCTAACATTCAAGAAAATCATCATGATACAGTTAGTAAATGTGAATTGATTGATACAGGCAGTACATGTGAATTGATTGATACAGGCAGTAAATGTGAATTGATTGATACAGGCAGTAAATGTGAATTGATTGATACAGGCAGTACATGTGAATTGATTGATACAGGCAGTAAATGTGAATTGATTGATACAGGCAGTAAATGTGAACTGATTGATACAGGCAGTAAATGTGAATTGATTGATAAATGTGAACTGATTGATACAGTTAGTAAATGTGAACTGATTGATAAGTAACCCATTCCTCAACTCTAGAAAAAAATTAATCTCACAAGATGTTTTGTCTTGTGGCTCCCTAACTAACTGCTAAAAATACCTTTGGTGGGAAACTATAAACTGCAGGATGTACAAGAGGATGGAGATGACCACGTCCTCAACCCTACGATGCCTTGTATAACCCTGTTCTAGTTGGTTCTGAAACAACAACACCGTTCTGCTTTGTTGAAGAGTGCAGCATAGCAGAACAAGATGCCATTACAGCCATTCTGTAAACATGTCATTCACGAGATGAGCTGCCATAACAACAGAGGGCAGAACATCAACTTTATAAGTTGTTCTAAAATCACCAACATCCTCTGGGTATTGTTGTTTTGAATTATAATTTGAAAAATGTATGGGAACCCCCTTGATGGTTGTGGGTGGGTGACCTAAACAGTTTTAGCACGACAGTGCAGTACATTTTACAAACACATTGAAAGGAGTTACTGTAGCACTTGTGCACAGCTAGTTGAGAGATATAATGTAGGCCTGCAGTACAACAGGCTGTACAATAATGATTCCAATAGTTATTCTATTAAAATGGTCCTGTGTGGCTCAGTTGGTAAGAGTGTTGTGCTTGTGATTCCAGGTCTGTGGATTCAAATACCACTGGGGTCACATTCAAAAAAGTGTGTGCTCACTGTGGATGCGTTTGGATAGAAGTGTCTGTTAACTTATATATATATTATTACATTAATACGTGCTTGGGGAATGCTGAGGTGTTCTTTAGTGGAATCCTGAGATGTTCTTTAGTGGAATGCTGAGATGTTCTTTAGTGGAATGCTGAGATGTTCTTTAGTGGAATGCTGAGATGTTCTTTCGGTGGAATGCTGAGATGTTGTTTAGTAGAATGCTGAGATGTTATTTAGTAGAATGCTGAGATGTTATTTAGTGGAATGCTGAGATGTTCTTTCGTGGAATGCTGAGATGTTGTTTAGTAGAATGCTGAGATGTTATTTAGTAGAATGCTGAGATGTTCTTTAGTAGAATGCTGAGATGTTCTTTAGTAGAATGCTGAGATGTTCTTTAGTAGAATGCTGATATGTTCTTTAGTAGAATGCTGAGATGTTCTTTAGTGGAATGCTGAGATGTTCTTTAGTGGAATCCTGAGATGCTCCTTAGTAGAATGCTGAGATGTTCTTTCGTGGAATGCTGACATGTTCTTTAGTGGAATGCTGAGATGTTCTTTAGTAGAATGCTGAGATGTTCTTTAGTGGAATGCTGAGATGTTGTTTAGTTGAATGCTGAGATGTTCTTTAGTGGAATGTTGAGATGTTCTTTAGTGGAATGCTGAGATGTTCTTCAGTGGAATGCTGAGATGTACTTTAGTAGAATGCTGAGATGTTCTTTAGTGGAATGCTGAGATGTTCTTTAGTAGAATGCTAAGATGTTCTTTAGTGGAATGCTGAGATGTACTTTAGTGGAATGCTAAGATGTTCTTTAGTGGAATGCTGAGATGTACTTTAGTAGAATGCTGAGATGTTCTTTAGTGGAATGCTGAGATGTTCTTTAGTAGAATGCTGAGATGTTCTTTAGTGGAATGCTGAGATGTTCTTTAGTGGAATCCTGAGATGCTCCTTAGTAGAATGCTGAGATGTTCTTTCGTGGAATGCT
>NC_060177.1:90176146-90183646 GCF_021184085.1 Oncorhynchus gorbuscha
GAGTTAGGCATTGGGGTTAGCCATTGGGGTTAAGGATAGGGTTAGGCATTGGGGTTAGCCATGTGGTTAAGGACAGGGTTAGCCGTGTGGTTAAGGATAGGGTTAGCCGTGTGGTTAAGGTTAGGGTTTGGGGTTAGCCATGTGGTTAAGGATAGGGTTAGCCGTGTGGTTAAGGATAGGGTTAGCCGTGTGGTTAAGGACAGGGTTAGCCGTGTGGTTAAGGAAAGGGTTAGCCGTGTGGTTAAGGATAGGGTTAGCCGTGTGGTTAAGGATAGGGTTAGCCGTGTGGTTAAGGACAGGGTTAGCCGTGTGGTTAAGGATAGGGTTAGCCGTGTGGTTAAGGATAGGGTTAGCCGTGTGGTTAAGGATAGGGTTAGCCGTGTGGTTAGGATAGGGTTAGCCGTGTGGTTAAGGATAGGGTTAGCCGTGTGGTTAAGGACAGGGTTAGCCGTGTGGTTAAGGATAGGGTTAGCCGTGTGGTTAAGGATAGGGTTAGCCGTGTGGTTAAGGACAGGGTTAGCCGTGTGGTTAAGGACAGGGTTAGCCGTGTGGTTAAGGACAGGGTTAGCCGTGTGGTTAAGGATAGGGTTAGCCGTGTGGTTAAGGATAGGGTTAGCCGTGTGGTTAAGGATAGGGTTAGCCGTGTGGTTAAGGATAGGGTTAGCCGTGTGGTTAAGGACAGGGTTAGCCGTGTGGTTAAGGACAGGGTTAGCCGTGTGGTTAAGGATAGGGTTAGCCGTGTGGTTAAGGAAAGGGTTAGCCGTGTGGTTAAGGATAGGTTAGTGCCAACTAGACCACTATGCAGAACTGCCTCCAGAAACCAGATTCATGATGAAAATTCTAACCTGCTTGTACACAGAGTGCATACCTCTATCCCTCCCTCCCTCCCTCGCTCCCTCCATCCCTCCCTCCCTCCCCTCGCTCCCTCCCTCCCTCGCTCCCCCCCTCCCTCCCTCCCTCGCTCCCACCCTCCCTCGCTCCCTCCCTCCCTCCCTCGCTCCCCCTCCCTCACTCCCTCGCTCGCTCCCTCCCTCCCTCTATCCATCCATCCATACAGCTCACTGTATGGAGCTGTACCAGCCTCCCTCTCTCTCTCTCTCTCTCTCTCTGTCTCTGTGTCTCTCTCTCCCTGTATTCCCCCCCTCTCTCTCTCTCTCTCTCTCTCTCTCTCTCTCTCTCTAGACTAATCTTTTCTAACACATGTATATAGGGAGAGGCTTGTATCTATCTACCCAGCCTGTCAGCCCAGGCTTCCTACTGCCGACTGTCAACGGAACAGAGGAACTTGCTGCCTGGCTGGCTGACTGGCTGACTGGCCTGCTTACAAGCAGCAGTGTGTCTGTCTGTCTGTCTGTCTGTCTGTCTGTCTGTCTGTCTGTCTGTCTGTCTGTCTGTCTGTCTGTCTGTCTGTCTGTCTGTCTGTCTGTCTGTCTGGCTGGCTGGCTGGCTGGCTGGCTGGCTGGCTGGCTGGCTGGCTGGCTGGCTGCAGAGTGCAGATAGGAAGTCATTCATTTAAAAAAGGGGGACATCTGCAACTCTCATGTGTCTTAGTGTTCAGGCAAAGTAGTTTCTGCACGCCTCTCCTCAGATATAAAATGGGATCCATATAGGGCCGAGTACGACGCCCTGAAGCCTTCCTAACTTGGGCCTCTCCTTCAAAATGCAATGTCCGTATCCAAAATGGTCGCAACGGCAGTCCGCTACTTTTATATATATATAAAGCTACAGTATAAAGACACAGACAACAGTAGTCCGCTACAGTATAAAGACACAGACAACAGTAGTCCGCTACAGTATAAAGACACAGACAACAGTAGTCCACTACAGTATAAAGACACAGACAACAGTAGTCCGCTACAGTATAAAGACACAGACAACAGTAGTCCACTACAGTATAAAGACACAGACAACAGTAGTCCACTACAGTATAAAGACACAGACAACAGTAGTCCACTACAGTATAAAGACACAGACAACAGTAGTCCACTACAGTATAAAGACACAGACAACAGTAGTCCGCTACAGTATAAAGACACAGACAACAGTAGTCCACTACAGTATAAAGACACAGACAACAGTAGTCCACTACAGTATAAAGACACAGACAACAGTAGTCCACTACAGTATAAAGACACAGACAACAGTAGTCCACTACAGTATAAAGACACAGACAACAGTAGTCCGCTACAGTATAAAGACACAGACAACAGTAGTCCGCTACAGTATAAAGACACAGACAACAGTAGTCCGCTACAGTATAAAGACACAGACAACAGTAGTCCGCTACAGTATAAAGACACAGACAACAGTAGTCCACTACAGTATAAAGACACAGACAACAGTAGTCCGCTACAGTATAAAGACAGTTAATTGACACAGACAACGGTAGTTGATTGACACAGACAACGGTAGTTAACTGACACAGACAACGGTAGTTAACTGACACAGACAACGGTAGTTAACTGGCTACTTACCAAGCTCACAGACAACGGTAGTTAACTGACACAGACAACGGTAGTTGATTGACACAGACAACGGTAGTTGATTGACACAGACAACGGTAGTTAACTGACACAGACAACGGTAGTTGATTGACACAGACAACGGTAGTTGATTGACACAGACAACGGTAGTTAACTGACACAGACAACGGTAGTTGATTGACACAGACAACGGTAGTTGATTGACACAGACAACGGTAGTTAACTGACACAGACAACGGTAGTTGATTGACACAGACAACGGTAGTTAACTGACACAGACAACGGTAGTTGATTGACACAGACAACGGTAGTTGATTGACACAGACAACGGTAGTTAACTGACACAGACAACGGTAGTTGATTGACACAGACAACGGTAGTTGATTGACACAGACAACGGTAGTTGATTGACACAGACAACGGTAGTTGATTGGCTACTTACCAAGCTCACAGACAACGGTAGTTGATTGACACAGACAACGGTAGTTGATTGACACAGACAACGGTAGTTAACTGACACAGACAACGGTAGTTGATTGACACAGACAACGGTAGTTGATTGACACAGACAACGGTAGTTAACTGACACAGACAACGGTAGTTGATTGACACAGACAACGGTAGTTAACTGACACAGACAACGGTAGTTGATTGACACAGACAACGGTAGTTGATTGACACAGACAACGGTAGTTAACTGACACAGACAACGGTAGTTGATTGACACAGACAACGGTAGTTGACTGACACAGACAACGGTAGTTGATTGACACAGACAACGGTAGTTGATTGACACAGACAACGGTAGTTGATTGGCTACTTACCAAGCTCACAGACAACGGTAGTTGATTGACACAGACAACGGTAGTTGATTGACACAGACAACGGTAGTTAACTGACACAGACAACGGTAGTTGATTGACACAGACAACGGTAGTTGATTGACACAGACAACGGTAGTTGATTGACACAGACAACGGTAGTTGACTGACACAGACAACGGTAGTTGATTGACACAGACAACGGTAGTTGATTGGCTACTTACCAAGCTCACAGACAACGGTAGTTAACTGACACAGACAACGGTAGTTAACTGGCTACTTACCAAGCTCACAGACAACGGTAGTTAACTGACACAGACAACGGTAGTTGATTGACACAGACAACGGTAGTTGATTGACACAGACAACGGTAGTTGATTGACACAGACAACGGTAGTTGATTGACACAGACAACGGTAGTTAACTGACACAGACAACGGTAGTTGATTGACACAGACAACGGTAGTTGATTGACACAGACAACGGTAGTTGATTGACACAGACAACGGTAGTTGATTGACACAGACAACGGTAGTTGATTGGCTACTTACCAAGCTCACAGACAACGGTAGTTGATTGACACAGACAACGGTAGTTGATTGGCTACTTACCAAGCTCACAGACAACGGTAGTTGATTGACACAGACAACGGTAGTTGATTGGCTACTTACCAAGCTCACAGACAACGGTAGTTGATTGACACAGACAACGGTAGTTGATTGGCTACTTACCAAGCTCACAGACAACGGTAGTTAACTGACACAGACAACGGTAGTTGATTGGCTACTTACCACGGCGTGAAGCCTTCCTCTCTTGTTCATGGAAAGGAATTTGTTACTGTAGACTCCTCGGATACCGATGACACCCTGAGATACAGCAAAGAGCTCCAGGACACCTGAGAAACAACATGTTGTTGTCATCACAACAGCAGGATAAATGAATGTATTGGATACTATTTTCGAGAAGTCCTCTATATTTGTCTCTCTCTGTCACCTCTGTCGCTCTGTCTGTCTGTCGCTCTGTCTGTCTGTCGCTCTGTCTGTCTGCCTGTCTGTCTGTGTCTGTCTCTCTCTAGGTTTCTCAATCAAACCGGTAGAACATACAGAAGATTAGAATATACAGTAGAACATATAACAGAACATAGAGTACAACGTAATGTAGAACATACAGTAGAAAATATAGTAGAACATAAAGTAGAACATAATGTAGAACACACAGTAGAACATATAGCAGAACATACAGCAGAACATATAACAGAACATACAGTAGAACACACAGTAGAACATCCTGGGGCGGCAGGGTAGCCTAGTGGTTAGAGCGTTGCATTCGTAACCGGAAGGTTGCAAGTTCAAACCCCCGAGTTGACAAGGTACAAATCTGTCATTCTGCCCCTAGGCCATCATTGAAAATAAGAATTTGTTCTTAACTGACTTGCCTAGTTAAATAAAGGTAAAATAAATTTTAAAAAATACAGTAGAACATAATGTTGAACATACAGGTGAACATACAGTAGAACACACAGCAGAATATACAGTAGAACATGCAGCAGAACATAATGTAGATTAGAGCATACAGTAGATTAGAACATACAGTAGAACATACAGTAGAACATAATGTAGAACATACAGTAGATTAGAACATACAGAAGAGTAGAACATACAGTAGAACATACAGTAGAACATACAGTAGAACATAATGTAGAACATACAGTAGATTAGAACATACAGTAGAACATACAGTAGAACATAATGTAGAACATACAGTAGATTAGAACATACAGAAGAGTAGAACATACAGTAGAACATACAGTAGAACATAATGTAGAACATACAGTAGATTAGACATACAGTAGAACATACAGTATAACATAATGTAGAACACACAGTAGATTAGAAAATACAGAAGAGTAGAACATACAGTAGATTAGAAAATACAGTAGAACATAATGTAGAACACACAGTAGAATTAAATGTAGAACAACATGTAAAACCTACAGTAGAAAATACAGCAGAACATAATGTAGAACATACAGTAGATTAGAACATACAGTAGATTAGAACATACAGTAGATTAGAACATACAGAAGATTAGAATATACAGTAGATTAGAACATACAGAAGATTAGAATATACAGTAGATTAGAACATACAGTAGATTAGAATATACAGTAGATTAGAATATACAGTAGATTAGAACATACAGTAGATTAGAACATACAGTAGATTAGAACATACAGAAGATTAGAACATACAGTAGATTAGAACATACAGAAGATTAGAATATACAGTAGATTAGAATATACAGTAGAATATACAGTAGATTAGAATATACAGTAGATTAGAACATACAGTAGAATATACAGTAGATTAGAACATACAGTAGATTAGAACATACAGTAGATTAGAATATACTGTAGATTGGAACACAAGTAGAATATACAGTAGAACATACAGAAGAACACACAGTAGAACATACAGTAGATTAGAACATATAGTAGAATATACAGTAGTTTAGAAGGTACAATAGAATAAAACATATAGTAGAACATACAGTAGAACATACAGTAGAGCACAGAGTAGAACATACAGCAGAACACACAGTAGAACATACAGTGGAACATACAGTAGAACATAAAGTAGAACACACAGTAGAACATAATGTAGAACATTCAGTAGATTAGAACATACAGTAGATTAGAACATACAGTAGAACATACAGTAGATTAGAAAATACAGTAGAACACAGAGTAGAACATAATGTAGAACACACAGTAGAACACACAGTAGAACAACATGTAAAACCTACAGTATAAAATACAGCAGAACATAATGTAGAACATACAGTAGATTAGAACATACAGTAGATTAGAATATACAGTAGATTAGAACATACAGAAGATTAGAATATACAGTACATTAGAATATACTGTAGATTAGAACATACAGAAGATTAGAACATACAGTAGATTAGAACATACAGTATATTAGAATATACAGTAGATTAGAACATACAGTAGAATATACAGTAGTTTACAACACAAGTAGAATATACAGTAGAACATACAGAAGAACACACAGTAGAACATACTGTAGATTAGAATATACAGTAGATTAGAACATAACGTAGAAGATACAATAGAATAGAACATATAGTAGAACATACAGTAGAACATACAGCAGAACATACAGTAGAGCACAGAGTAGAACATACAGCAGAACACACAGTAGAACATACAGTGGAACATACAGTAGAACATAATGTAGAACACACAGTAGAACATAATGTAGAACATTCAGTAGAATATACAGTAGAACATACAGTAGATTAGAACATGCAGTAGATTAGAACATACAGTAGATTAGAACATACAGTAGATTAGAACATACAGTAGAACATACAGTAGAACATACAGTAGATTAGAACATATAGTAGAATATACAGTAGTTTAGAACATATAGTAGAACATACAGTAGAACATACAGTAGATTAGAATATACAGTACATTAGAACATACAGTAGATTAGAATATATAGTACATTAGAACATACAGTAGATTAGAATATATAGTACATTAGAACATACAGTAGATTAGAATATATAGTACATTAGAATATTCAGTAGATTAGAACATACAGTAGATTAGAATATATAGTAGATTAGAACATACAGTAGATTAGAATATATAGTAGATTAGAACATACAGTAGATTAGAACATACAGCAGAATATACAGTAGATTAGAACATATAGTAGATTAGAACATACATCAGATTAGAACATACAGTAGAACATACAGTAGATTAGAACATACAGTATTTTAGAATATACAGTAGATTAGAATATACAGTAGATTAGAATATACAGTAGATTAGAACATACAGTAGATTAGAACATATAGTAGATTAGAACATACAGTAGATTAGAACATACAGTATAACATACTGCAGAACATACAGTATATTAGAACATACAGTAGAACATTCAGTAGATTAGAAAATACAATAGAACTTACAGTGGAACATTTTTTTATTTTATTTTTTATTTCACCTTTATTTAACCAGGTAGGCTAGTTGAGAACAAGTTCTCATTTGCAACTGCGACCTGGCCAAAATAAAGCATAGCAGTGTGAACAGACAACACAGAGTTACACATGGAGTAAACAATTAACAAGTCAATAACACAGTAGAAAAAAAATGG